>NW_022589720.1:15302174-15433171 GCF_004348235.1 Phoca vitulina
TTTTTTTTTTTTTTTTTTTTTTTAACTGATTGTATAAGTCTCTATAAAATTAAGAATATTTTTTTTTTTTTTTTTTTTTTTTTTTTTTTTAGAGAGAGAGAGCATGCATGTGTGGGTGCAGGGTGGGGAAGGGCAGAGGGAGAGGGAGAGAGAGAATACTAAGCAAACTCCATGCCCAGCATGGAGCCAGATGGAAGTGGGGCTTGATCCCTGAGATCATGACCTGAGTGAAATCAAGAGGTGATTGCTTAACCAACTGAGCCACCCAGGCACCCCAAGTGGATACCTTTGAGAGCAGAGACTTCCCAGCTGGTAGCAGAAGAGAAAGTCAAAGAGATTCAAAGGAGCAAAAGGACTTGACACACTGTTGGTTGTTTGAAGAAGGAAAAAACCACATGAGGAGAAATGCAGGCAGCCTCTAGGAGAAGAAAGCTGCCCCAGCTGACAAGGGATGAAAATGGAGACATTACACCTACATCTTAAGGAAGTAGACCCAGGCAATGAGAAGAATAAGCATTAAAGCAGATTCTTCCCCAGAGCCTCCAGATAAGAGCCTAGCCCAGCTGACACATGACTTCAGTCTTGCCAGACCTTAAGCAAGGAATCCAGTTGAACCTACCTGGACCTCTGACCTATAGACGTCATGTGGTTATTTGCTACTCCAAACCAGAAATGTAATAGAAATTTCTAAGTAGCTAAATTATGGATTACATGGAGGGAAGGCATTGTTACCTGTAACAGAAATATTCCAGGTATTTATTTGGAAAGCACTCTTCCTCAACAACTGTGATATGTGATGAGAATACAACACTTTCTACTTCTCTAATCGAAGGCAGCTTATTGAATTCATCTGATTCTTAGTGTCTTCATTAAAATCCTAGAAATAATCTTCTGCCACAGAATGCATTTTAAAGATAAATAACAAAACAAACCTCAATTAGTTAAAATATCTAACCCAAACTTGGATTCAATGAATATCAGCTTCCCTTAAAGGCCATATTAGGAAGAACATAGATCTAGGAGTCAGAATACTTAGATTCATATTTTGTACGAGTCCCAATTTCCTTACCTATAAAATGAAAATAATATCCATCCTTTCTATTCCAGAGATTTTTATTAGGATGACTGTAAAAATACACTGTATAAAAGCAAGATAGCTATCAGTTATTCACCATAGCAGGGAAGGATATCATAGACCAGGCACATATTTTCTGTCTTTACCATATGACGAGGCAGCTGAAGAGTCACTTGGACTTAGAACCAAAGGGTAAAAGAAAGCAGAATCAAACACCATGTAAATAAGAGCTGCACTGCATTTGGGCCCTACCTACATGTTCAGAGGCCCACACACTTTTTGTGACACCTAATATTCTCACATCAGTCCCTTAGCATGTGGCCTGTTCCCCTGGAGGAAGGGGAATTTTTTTTTTTCTGTGCACAGACCTGGTTTGTTTTTATTTTTTTTATTATTTTTTAAACAAATTTTATTTATTTATGTATGTATGTATGTATGTATGTATGTATGTATTTATTTAAATAATAGCCAACTTTTATCACAGGCTTCTTATTTTCTCTTAAATCCTGCTTCATTGTTTCATCTGCCCAGAAGGGGCACCTTTGTCTTACTTGCACAACACTCTAGGTAGGCCAAAAAAAAAAGTTCTTTAAAATATTAACTTGTAAATGTCATTCCATAGCACACCAAGTTCCTTAGAAACTTACATTAAGAACAGTTCTAAAAACCTGATTTCAATTCTGCAAAAGAATGCCAAGCGAATGAAGAAACAAGTCACAGACTGGGAGAAAATATCTGTAAAATACACATCTGATGGACTACTTTCTAAAACATACACAGAACTCTTATTACTGATAAGAAAACAAAACCTGATTAAAAACTGGGCCAAAGATCTTAACAGACACCTCATCAAAGTAGGACATACAGATAGCAAATAAATGTATGGAAAGATGTTCCATATATACGTCATCAGAGAAATGCAAAATAAAGCAACAATGAGATACCACTCTATACCTTGGAGTCACCCAAATCTAACAGCAAATGCTGATGAGTATGTGGAACAACAGGAACTCTCATTCATTGCCGGGGAGAATTCAAAATGGCATAACCACTCTGGAAAAGTTTGTCAGTTTCTTACAAAGCTAAATATACCCTTAGTTTGACCCACTAATTGCACTCCTTGGAATCTACCAGAAGGAATTGAAAACTTCTGTGCATATAAAAACCTACACATGAATGTTTTTGTTGTTGTAGTTTATTCATAATTGCCAAAACTTGGAACCAACCAAGACGTCCTTCAGTGTGTGAATGGATACTGTGGTACATCCAGACAATGGAATGTTATTGAGTATTAAAAAGAAATGAACTATCAAGCCATAAAAAGACATGGAAGATCTTTACTTATTACTTATTACTCTTCCCTTATTACTAAGGGAAGAAGCCAATCTTAAAGGCTACATATGGTATAATTCAAACTGTATGACATTCTGGAAAAGGAGAAACTATGGAGCCAGTAAAATAAAACAAACAAAACAAAACAAAACAAAACAAAACAAACACACAAACAAAAGACACAGTGGTTACCAGAGATCAGGGTGAGTAGAGATGGATAGGCAGTACACATGGGGTTATTAGTGCAAGGAAAACACTATGTATGATACTATAATAATGAATACATACCACCATACTTTTATCTAAACCCACAGAATACCAGGAATGAAACTTAAGCTAATCTATAGACTTTGGATGATGATGATGTGTCAAAGGTGTTACAAATACATCACTCTGGTGGAGGATGTTCATAATGGAGGGTGTTATGCATGTATAGGTGTGGGGACTATTTGGAAAATCTCTGTACCTACCTCTTAATTTTGCCGTAGACCTAAAACTGCTCTACAGAAAAATAAAGCCTTTAAAAAATCCATTTTAGGGGCGCCTGGGTGGCTCAGTTGGTTGGGCGACTGCCTTCGGCTCAGGTCGTGATCCTGGAGTCCCGGGATCGAGTCCCGCATCGGGCTCCCTGCTCGGCAGGGTGTCTGCTTCTCCCTCTGACCCTCCCCCCTCTCATGCTCTCTGTCTCTCATTCTCTCTCTCTCAAATAAATAAATCCTTAAAAAAAAAAAAAAAATCCATTTTATAAAAAACATCAAGTACATTTCCAAAACAGGATATACTAGTAAATGCTTTTCTAATGTGGCTGAATTTGAGGTTAATGTTTCAAGCAACTGTATACAGAAGGGCCCCCAGTGATATTTAATAAGGCACTTATGCCAAGCAATCGGTGTATGAATGTGCACTTCCTAAAGAAGTCTCCAATATGTCTATAAAACCTTAACTATTGCTCATTCTTTCTACATATCTATTTATAATTAGGATTGAATTATTTTTAGTAATGCTTATTGAGGTGTCCCTAAGGCTATTTTTTTTAAATTATCATCTATATAATTGAGTATAATGCGATCTACTATACCTTTTTACTTAGTAGGTATGTATTAACTAATTTCCCATATGAAGTACTAACAAATAGTAAAAAAAAGAAAAGAAAAGAAAAATAACTTATTAAGTATATATTTAAGATGTTACTTAAGTAAAAATGAGCATCCCCTTCAGTGATCATTGCAAATAATATAATTTTCATGGTATATATGAACTGATGTATATTCACAAATTAGTTTCTACTTGATGCAAATATTATTTGGACTAAGGTGATATTTAGAAATAATCTAAAGTATGGTTTCTTATTGAAATACCTCTGGAGTGACATTTGAATTTATTTTAAAGTAAGTTCCTGTTTTTTCTAACAAATATCATTTTCTCCAGGGATTCTTCCCTTCCATCTTCTATATTTGGAGCCTGTTCCCCAAAAGTGCATAATCTTTTCTGAATCTTTTCAATGCCCTTATCATTTCTTGGATATATTAACCCACTAATTCCTTTATTTTTTCAACTGATATTGAATGAGCTCTTATCATTTGACAGTCATTTAATTGTCATTAGGTGACAAAGAGCATGCAATTCTACTCCTAGTCTGGTTATTTTGAATATGAAAATTAACCAGAATGATCATAAATGAATTCACTCATGTATTCTTTATAACAATCATTTAAAAGTAATTAGTGAATGCTATTTTCAAAGAGAATATTATGTTGAAAAAATTATCTAAATGGAAACCACTTGAGCTAATTTTGCAGATGTAAAAACATAAAAATTCAGGCAGGATATAAAAGGCTGGAGTAGTCTAATTATTGATTGGTAACAGAGGACATTATGAAAATGCATAAACCATAAGGAGCTATCACCCCATACCCACTAGAATGATTATAATCAAAAGATACATAACAATAAATACTGGTAATCATATAGAGAAATTGGAATCCTCACTGCTTTTAGGAATGTAAAATGTAGCTACTTTGGAAAACAGTCTGGCAGTTCATCAAATAATTAAATATAGAGTTTCTATGTGACTGAGCTATCTCACTTCAGGGTATATACCCAAAAGAAATAAAAACATGTCTATGAAAAGCTTTCATATTAATGCTCACAGCAATATTTTTCATGGTAGGCAAGCGTGGAAACCACCCACAGAGCGAGCCTCACAATTAGGAGGCAAACCAGATATTTTGACTCAGGGATGGGGATGAAGTGTTCTGTGATGTCAATTTTCCACCAGTATGCTGAGATTAAAGCAAAAAAAAAAAAAAAGTATGAGATTTATTCACTGCATCTGACAATGACTAACTGCATCTAATATGTTCTGTACACTCTGCTAGATGCTGGATGCTGGCGCCACAAATAAAAATGGTGAGAGCCCTGCTCCCGAGAAAATCTCGGTATAAATCTTCATGTAAAAGTGACATCTTTTTTTATGATACATAAAGTAGTTTACCATTTTCCGAAGCAGCAACTGTGATGTTGTACCATGAAGTTTCTTCTCTATCAAGGACCTTTGTAGTCCTAATGGTTCCCGTATTGGCATCAATGTTGAAACATCTGTCATCTTCAGCACTGTAGTCAATGAAGTACCTAGGGAAAAAACAGATAGCTCTTCTTTTCACTTGATAATATAACGAAGAAAGTAAGACTAAGACAAGGGCAGTATTAAATCAGATATATTCAAATATTTAAATGTATATTTTTAGTTTCTATATTTGCCTCCTAAGATTTGCCTGGCAACTTTATATTTGCATAGAACTGACATCAATTATTTTTGTCTGTCAACCCTTAATTAATGTTTACTCTAATTACTAATTCAAATTAAAAAAAAAAAAAAAAACAAAACACCTTTCTGAATTCCATTAATAGAACAGTAGATAGTAGGAACTTTGGGATTAATAAGGGAGAGACAAAAAAAAAAAAAATTGCCCCTGGGAAGTCTATAGTACTTTGGAAAACAAAACAAAACAAAACATTAAATCTTTAATGAAACTTCTCATTGCTACATATACAAAATTTTTAGGATAGTAGCAGATGTCAGAGATTAGTTTATCCTGGAGTTTCATTATAGCTGACATTTGAAGATAAATATAAAATAAAAATCAAAACATTTCAATTAATTATCATTGTATCTGCATCACCTAGCCCACTTGTTGAGTGAGAAAATGAGAAAACAACTAAATGAGAGGTAGGTTGCATTATTGGCCACAAATCATCTTCCATCTCCAATGCATAAGATGTTTCAGATTTTTCTCACATTAGATTTTGCCTCCAGCCTACTTTAGCAAATAGATGAACACCGGGTGTTTGTAGGTGTCCAGTCACTAAATTGTACACCCAAAGCTAGTATTACACTGTATGTTAACTAACTGGAATTTAAATAAAAACTAAAAAAAAAAAAAAAAAGAATGAGATGAAAAGTGATTGAAAGTGATCATCATCATTGAAAGTGATGGTGACTGTTCCATATTTAGGCCAAGGTTTCATAAGACTTTGCCTATTCTTTCTTATGCCCTGCCACTGACACAAAAAGAACATGCTGGGGCTAGTCCACTAGTCCCAGAAGGAAGATGAGAGACACAAGGACAAAGTTGTTCCAGTTCAGGTACCCCATCCTAGAGGAGAGCTACCTAGTAAATGAGCAGATGCATTATTGAATGCACTGGAGTTAAGCAGAGCTGGCAAATAGAAGCCAGCCTAGTTTAGCTGGTCTTCAACTAGTTCAGGCACATACACTATGGTTATAAATTACTCATTTCTTTTCTTTCTTTCTTTCTTTTTTAAAAGATTTTTATTTATTTATTTGTCAGAGACAGAGAGAGAGAACACAAGCAGGGGGAGCAGCAGAGGGAGAGGGAGAAGCAGGCTCTTCACTGAGCAAGGAGCCCGATGTGGGACTCAATCCCAGGACCATGGGATCATGACCTGAAGGCAGATGCTTAACGACTGAGCCAGCCAGGCATCCCTCTTTCTTTCTTTTTTAATTACTTGTTTCTCTGCCTCTAAGTTTTGGAGTTTTACATTATCCAGCAACAGTTTATTCACATAAATATGAATTAAAAATATAGTAAACAGTCATAATATTCTCTAGAAATGTTCCAAACTATTTCTAGAACTATTGAAGGAAGTGTTTCCTCCTTAAATCTCAAATACTTCTCCCCTCTTCCTTAACCTCAGCTTAAGTAACATTTCATCTAGACCTGCAGAACAAAAATGAACTGATTAGGCACAAAGTACCAGGGGAAGAATATTTGAAATCCAGGAAACCAAAATGACCCTGAGATCATGACCTGAACTGAAACCAAGAGTTGGACACTTAACCGACTGGGCCACCCAGGCATCCCCACCGTGGCTACTTTGATTCTTAGATTGCAGAAAGTTAAAAACAATTCAGAAAAGAAATGATGTCATCTTGAATAAAGGTGGAAAAAGTAAGAAAATGGACAGAACTGTAAAAAATAATGCTATATATTGAATACAGCCTATAAAACTTTTTATTTGAGTGGCATTAGTGAAGGGGGAAATTACAAATGATTCAATTTAGTGTGTTTTGTGTGTTTGTGTGTGTATGTGTGTTTGAGCTACCATGTAATTGATAAACCTATTTACTGAGCTGAATAGAGGTAGGAGAAACAAACAAACAAACAAACAAACACCCTTTGGGAGAAAAAAAAAACTGGGAAGTAATCAATGATTTTGACACATTAGGCCTTAGAAGCCAATTAGATAAACGTGTGGAGTAAAAACTAGAGAACTGGATATGGGGGCAGAGTTTAAGTTCACTTTCTGAACAGGAAATATCCATTTGAGATATATCAGCCTAAATTTAAGGTTATGGGAAAGGCATGATTTCATCTGGGAGAGAACTATAGGAGAAAAGTGAAATATTGAGCACTCTAGCACCCAGACTTTTGAGCCTAAAACAGCCCAGCATATGTCCAAGAGTGGGTGCTAGCAAAAGGAGAGGAAGAGTCCAGGAGAAGAGGCAAAGTGGGAGGGGGTGCACAGAAGCCAAGAAAAGACAGTGTTTCAAGTGAACAATTATAGTGAATCTACTAAGAGGCTGAGTGAGGTTAGTAAGGGTTATTGGATTTCGGAAGATGGACATCATTAGTTAACTTGAAAAGAATAGTTTCAATAAAATATAAACTGTTTTTTTTTTAATTTTTTATTGTTATGTTAATCCCCATACATTACATCATTAGTTTTAGATATAGTGTTCCATGATTCATTGTTTGTGCATAACACCCAGTGCTCCATGCAGAACGTGCCCTCCTCAATACCCATCACCAGGCTAACCCATCCTCCCAACCCCCTCCCCTCTAGAACCCTCAGTTTGTTTTTCAGAGTCCATCGTCTCTCATGGTTCTTCTCCCCCTCCGATTTCCCCCCCTTCATTCTTCCCCTCCTGCTACATTCTTCTTCTTTTTTTCTTTCTTAACATATATTGCATTATTTGTTTCAGAGGTACAGATCTGAGATTCAACAGTCTTGCACAATTGTTTTTAATAGTGAATTCAAGAATATATTGAATGTGAATCTGTGAAGCCCGAGTCAGGAAATACAATACCGTGCCTCTCCTAGGTGTAATGTATTAACAGAGTATGTAGAACACGGTGCAAAAGTGTGAAACCTTATAACAACCTGTGGATACACATGCACACACATGACAGAAGATATTAATAGCATCATGCAGATCGAAACTGTAGAGCATCCTAAGAAATCCCATTCAATGAAAGTAACACCTTACAGAGCTAGAATAAAACCCTTGCAACTGTGTGATCAAAAGATGAACTAGATCATTTTGCATAGATTGTTCTAATAATAACTGTATGTTAGTTGAAGAAAGCTGAAACTAAAGAAGGAATTTAAACAGGAAGAGGTACAGATATAAAGCAAATCTGATTCAGAGAAAAGGCAGAGATCCAGACCCTACAGAACAGTGGGAAAGAGCAATGTCATCGGGCTTTCCCGAAGCATTAGGTCCTTGTGCACTGAAACTGATTTTGACTTGAGTTTATATCACAAAAATATCCTTCTCATAATATTCTTTTTCCAGAGACCCTGATGTTGAGAATGAAGGCAGGATTGCCTTAAAGATGTGAGAAGTTTCGTCACACAAAAAAGATAACTTCCTTTAAAATATATCAGTTGGAAAACTGGTTATTACATCATCTAAAGTTAGTTGTCATTAACCTGCCTTCAAGACGCTTTCCATTTTTTGGTATCCTAAGAACCATGATTTCTGTATTGGAAAATTATATCTAAAGTTAAAACATATTCAATTCCGGGGCGCCTGGGTGGCTCAGTCGTTAAGCATCTGCCTTCGGCTCAGGTCATGATCCCAAGGTCCTGGGATCGAGCCCCGCATCGGGCTCCCTGCTCCGCGGGAAGCCTGCTTCTCCCTCTCACACTCCCCTTGCTTGTGTTCCCTCTCTCACTGCCTCTCTCTGTCAAATAAATAAATAAAATCTTTAAAAAAAAAAACAAAAACAAAAAAACATATTCAATTCCAAAGTTTCCTGCATCAACTATCAGCAAAACTCAGATTACATTGTTATCAACACACCCCTATGAAATATGGGATGACATGCCTCATCTTAGAAATCTGCTCGCTACAGAACTGTCGGTGTGGAAAACAAAAATTGGGGGGGGGGCAGCACCAGGGTGGCTCAGTTGGTTGAGTGTCCAACTCTTGATTTAGGCTCAGGTTATGATCTCAGGGTTCTAAGATGGAGCACTCAGTGGAGAGTCTGCTTGTCCCTCTCCCTCTGCTCTCTCTCTCTCTCTCTCAAATAGATAAATAAAATCTTTTTTAAAAATTAGATTTCTTCTGTTTCTAAGCTAAATTAAGACTAAGACATGGATAGTGTTTGTATCAGGGCAATCTGCTCTCTTTTAGGCACTTCACACAGACTTTCTAATGTAAATGCTAGCAGCATTCTGAAAGCATACCTTCAGAATAAAAATGCTTTTATTTGAATTAAAAAATATGTTTAAATATTTTTTTAAATGGTAGGTATAATGCTAGGTATGTGTCTTCAGTTTCATGTTATTTACTTGTTAGCTTTCTCTGTGACCTAACTCCTGAGAAATCTACAATTTAAGGGCTAGATATTAGGGGATGCTTGGATGCAGAGTCTTGTACGTGGAGTTGCAATTGAATTTCAACTCAAGTAGAACTAAAGAGTTCTGCTTTACTCTAACCTTGGATTTCTGCCTAACCATACAAATAAAAACTGGAAAAAAAAAAAAAGAAAAAAAATGAAAATGTAAGAGAAAAGAAATGATTTAAAACTATTTTGGGGTTTTAAATGTAGAATCATTCACTGCTAATGATTTAAAATTAGGGAAATAGCACGGATCCATAAAAATGTTTATCAAGCAAATAAAAAGTAGATGAAAATATTCTCAGTAGGTAACTTTTTAAAATATTTTCATAACAAAATCCATTTGCTTCCTTCCATAAACCTTCAAAAAGGTCAACACAACATCTTAATACTTTATGAACTCATATATGAATATTTAGATTTTTTTACAATGCTAATGTTAATTTGACATTTTCAGGGATATATAACAAGCATAAAATCAAGTAGCCATTTCTGTAGACGATGTAAATTATAAATTGGGATTAATGATAAAACCTGAGAAAATAGTTCTGAGAAGTTTTTTTAAAAATATTATTGTCCATTGCTATAAAAAATGAACTAGCATAAACTGAGGCAAGAGTATATATAACTTGGCAAGAGGTTATTCTTCAAATTCTACTTTCTCTCTTCATATAAGACTATCCAGGGATGATAGATAAGATTGAAAAGAAATACTCATACATGAATTATTTACGAAAGCTATCTAATAAGAAGTAAAGAAAGCTCACATTCATGGAGCACTCACAGTGTACCATAATATACTTTAAATGTTTTCTATATATTAGTTCATTATAAACTCAAAACAACTGCACAAGATAAGTACTATTAATAGCCCCTTTTTACAGAGGAGGAAAGTGAGGTATGGAGCGATGAAGAATTTTATTCAATATCACGAAGCTAGTTAGGGCAAGTGATTAAAATACAATTTAAGTCCATCAAGTAATATTTATAAGCTCCCTTATTTTATTTTATTTATTTTTAATTTTTTTAGGATCCTATCACTGTTATTTTATTTTATTTTTTAATTTTATAGTGTTATGTTAGTCACCATACAATACATCATTAGTTTCGATGTAGTGATCCACGATTCATTATTTTCATATAACACCCAGTGCTCCATGCAGTACGCGTCCTCCTTAATACGCATCACCGGGCTAACCCATCCCATCCCCCCACCCGCCTCCCCGCTAAAACCTTCAGTTTATTTCTCAGAGTCCATAGTCTCTCATGGTTTGTCTCCCCCTCTGATTTCACCCCCTTCATTTCTCCCTTCCTTCTCCTAATGTCCTCCATGCTATCCCTTATGTTCCACAAATAAGTGAAACCATATGATAATTGACTTTCTGTGCTTGACTTATTTCACTTAGCATAATCTCCTCCAGTCCCATCCATGTTGATGTAAAAGTTGGGTATTCATTCTTTCTGATGGCTGAGTAATACTTCATTGTATATATGGACCACATCTTCTTTATCCATTCATCTGTTGAAGGGCATCTCAGTGTCTGTTCATGTCTTCTGCCCATTTTTTGACTTGATTATTTGGTTTTTTTGGGTGTTGAATTTGAGTTCTTTATAGATCTTGGAAGTATTTAAGGCTTTATCTATTCATTCAAAAGTATTTATTTGAAGGAGCACAAGTAAAGAATGAGGGATATTTAAAAGAGGAAATAATAAGACCTGGGAATTAAACATGATTTAGTTAGGGAAACAGAAAAGGGAAGAATTTGCAAACTAACATGATCAATACTCAGAGTTTAAAATCAGAGACAAAGGACACTTGGGTGGTTCATTCAGTTAAGCGTCTGCTTTCGGCTCAGGTCATGATCCTAGGGTCTTCGGATCAAGTTCCCTTGGGCTCAGGTCATGATCCCAGAGTCCTGCGATTGAGTTCCGCGTCATTGTCCCTGCTCTGCGGAGAGTCGGCTTCTCCCTCCGCCCCTCATCCCACTCATTCTCTCAATCTCTCTCTCTCGCAATAAATAAAATCTTTTAAAACAAAACAAAACAAAAATCAGAGATAAGAGTAAAATTCTAAACAAAACAAGGCTTCAGAAGTGGTTTTTGCAGCGATGACTAGAGAGGCATCTTCCAAAGGCTAAATACACAGATAGGCTCTTGAAGATACATAGAAAAGAAAGAAGAATGTGTAGGGGACTTTATCAAGAACAAAATTTCCAATTTTCAGATACTTTAGAGACAATAACGTCTTGAGGCTGCTGAAAAATATCTATATTCTTTTTCTCTGTCTACAAGATGTAGATCCTGGCCTTGATTTATTCAAAACACAAAGATGAACTCTATGGAAATTTGCCTCTAAAATAGATCCAGCATATGTGTGAAAATGGTGTTAAGCAGTAAAGAAATTTACACACATTTGGAAACCAAGTAAATGTGATGCTCATAAATCTAAACCACTTCTTAGCTCTGTGACTTAATCAATATATCACCTGTCTGAATTTTCTTTGTAAACAAAATGCAGATATGACCTACATCCTAATTTTATTGTGAGGATTAAGTGAGGTAATATTTGAAAGCATTTTATGGTTGGGTATCAAATGATAGGCCTTAATAGATAAATATCATTTGTTTCAATGTCTTTTAGGATGGTTTTATGTCTTGGAAACCTTGAATCTATTTTGATGAGAAAGTTCACAAATAGTAAGTTCTGTTTTTTGTTTGTTCTTTTCTGTTTTGTTTTTCTGGCAAAGTGTTGTAAGCACAATGGGATCTGAATAAGGATTATTATTGAAGGAACAAGAGTTTCCATGTAAATAGCATGAACTACTGTTTGTTTCTAAAAAATCTATCAGAGAATGAAATTATCTGTAATTCCTTATTTGGTGCATATGAGTCATTTTCATTTGGAAACTATTTGAGAATAAAGTTCTTTTGCTTTCACCCATTATATTATAGGTGTATGACTTTGGCTCATAAGTGAATCAATAAACTAATCAATTATTCAACAAATATAAAGAACATGTTGATACCTAGTATGAAATTAATTAAGGCATTTCATAGTAGCTTTTACTTCTTTTATACCCATTTTGGTAGAAACAATCAAGCCAATAAGTCATCATATTTCATTTATTTAGAGCAGTATATTTTCATATAGAGACAGTTTTTTTATGTGTTTCTAATATCTTTCATACATACTCCTAATATTATATTTGAAATTTGTTAGGTTAATTTAGGAAATTTTTTTTTTTTTAAAGTGAGTGCTTAGCTTACTTTCCTCTGTCATCAAGAGATACCTAAATATTGAAAAAGGACAGATTCATTTATACTTCCCACAGTATTTCACTGAACTCATTGTTCTAGATATAATTTTAAGACATAATACAGTGACACTCCACAGTATATCTAGTTAATTCCTGGGACCAATCTATAGGCATATTTGGTCAAAGGGTAAGCATGACAGAGGAAATGTTGAGGCAGATACAAGGCTACTCTAATATGATGATTATGACACATCATTAGATCTCTACCACCACTATGTGTTCACTGCATTCTGCATGAATCATCATTGTAATCATGAATCATCAAGGTAACATCTATATTAAATGCTATTTGGGAAATTATATGATCAACGATCAATAAGATGCTGTGTGTGAGGAATTGGTAATCTCTTGGCTATCGACTAGAGTAAGTTAAATTAAGTTTGTGCGAGCTCATATTTGCCTGGTAGTCCTTAAGATCCCTCTAACTGGACCAGTTCCCTATGCAAACCTTACTTAATTTCACACTGACACATACATGGGCCCATGTAGCAAAGGAAAATGTCTTGCAATGTGGCCATCATAAGTTATAATCCTGGGTTATAATTTTTATTCCTACAGTTACTCTCTTTTCTATCATACAACATATGCATCATCTCTTATTTCTAGTAAATATGTATTAATGCAATAAGTAAAGAGAAAATGCATTACCCTGAAATATGATGAAAATTCATTATTCAAATTAGAATTTATGGATCAACAAATATGCAGACAAATTATTGTCCAGAGCAAACAGTCAATCTCAATAGTGATTCCCTTCATTCAAGTATTTTCCTTAACAGAAGCAACTTTAAACAAATTACCAGTTCACCATTTGGCACTCAATTTCCCTTTGATTATGTAGATAGAAACTCAAGATAATTATTAGTCATGTTAAAGTGCACTGGAACGTTATTTTTCATTTTGATAATAAAATTTCAGTCCTCGGAGGCACCTATTATTTTCATTATACTCTGTCCATTTTACTGTAAGAAATTAATTTAAAACTTATGTAATGGAAATCTATTTTTACAGTGATTTACCTAGAGAAACGTCAGTTGGTTTAAAGTATAGGAGACCTCTTTCAGTTGTCACAATTTAGATGCTTGTAGATATAGAATGTGAGTGGCAAAGAAAATTTATTTGAGATTTTGCCTCCCAAACAACAGCTTTTATAAGTTTTACTGACTATGATCAATAGATGGGGTAAAGTTTAATCAATATGCACCCTGTGGGATATTACAACAACTTGGCCTCATCTTTAACAAAAAGTCACACACTTGCAGTATAACTTAGATTCATTAAATGATTTAAGGTTCCCTTAGCTTACTTTGGGGATGCAATTTACTCCATAATCCATGTATCTAGAAAATAATCTTTCTGGAAAAAAAAAAAACAAACAGAAAAACACAAGGACCATTTACCACCTGATAGTGTGTATTGTGCTTAATAAAACAGGCAGCACATATAGGACACAGATATTTTAGAAGCTTTTTAACTTCCTGAACCAAGACCCTGATCCAATGAAACAAAAAAATATCTAAAGAAGAAAAAAAATCTCTGCCCAAAAATTGTTTCCTCAGTTATTCATGCCTGTAAGTAACTAAGATATCAGAAATTCTAATACTCCTGAGTTCTAGAATGCTATGGAACCATGTTTAGCAATTATCATTTACTTGAAAAAATTACATGCAAGCTATTTGGGTGTTTAGTCTTCAGTCAGTAGACTAGCAAAGCATCACTAAGCCAGGGCTTATGTATTCATTCCAAGGCTCAATGAGTTATGCTTGCCACCCAGAAAATAAGTTCTTCTTCTGGGGTCAGGACTGCGATTTGGGGTGGGTACCACCACACGCTAGGCTGTCAGATAAATTTGAACCCCCAAATGGAAAAAAAATCTGCAGGAGTTTTTGTGTCTTTATCGAAGCCTGGTAAAAATGACCACATTCTTATCCAGTCTCTATGATTAGTTAGCTGTGTGAGTCACTCAGCCTTCTTGGTCTAAGATATCTGTATCTTTATAAGAACAGGGCTGTCTCGGGGGCACCTGGGTGGCTCAGTGGGTAAAGTGCCTGCCTTTGGCTCAGGTCATGATCCCAGGGTCCTGGAATCAAGTCCCACGTCAGGCTCCCTGCTGAGCCTTCTCCCTCTGCCCCTCCCCCCTGCTCATGCTCTCACTGTCTGGTGCTCTCTCTCTCTCTCTCTCAAATGAATAAATTAAAAATCTTAAAAAAAAAAAAAAAGAACAGGGTTATCTCCATCATCTTTAAGTCCCTTTACATTCTCAAATGTCATATTCACACGACATTTTATAGTCAAGTTATTAGTCAATGTAAATGTGCTAACCATATATAATATGATACAAAACACAAGTCATAGACAAAGACTTCTGGCTTTAAATGGGAGCCTCCTTTCTCTATCTCTGCCCCATTTGCATTAAATGTCTCTAATGAGTTCTCATTTTTTTTTTCTTTTAAAGATTATATTTACTTATTTGTCAGAGAGAGAGAGGGAATAAGCAGTGGGAGTATCAGGCAGAGGGAGAATCAGGCTCCCTGCCAAGCAAGGAGCCCAATGCGGGACTTCATCCCAGGACCCTGGGATCATGACCTGAGCCAAAGGCAGATGCTTAACCACTGAGCCACCTGGGAGTCCCGAGTTGTCCCCTTTGTATCAGAAGACCATGAGAGTTTTGATGAGGGTGGATTAAGGCTTGCTATTACGGAACGAATTAAGGTATTCGTGACTTAAATGAACTAAACTTTTACAAATAAATTTTGTATATAGAATAAAAGCTCATTTTGTATCAGCTGATCTTTTACATGAATATATTTTGATAATTTTTCATCTTCTTTTCAAGAGTATGAATCCTGCATGCAAACCTTCTTAAATATTTGTTTTTACTCTACTTTTCAATTTTGCAACATGACCTTGTCATTATTTTGAAATATTTCTAATTTTTTGCTGTTATGGCATTCAAAATTAATGCAATATTCTAACTCCCATCTCATCATGAACTATGTGAAAATTCAGAAATGCATAGGAAAACAAATATAACAATAAGTATGTGGTGAATATACTGTAAGCGTTTGTTCACTGAAACTACAGCTAAACTCAAAACAGATTGAACAAACACTTCTAATTCTCTGCAACTAGTCTTTTTTTTTTTAAGATATTTTAGAAAGATTTTTTTTATTTTGGCAAATATTTCCAAATCTGATCACAATTTTATTTCTTATGTTAGCATGTAAATAGGCTATTGTCCCTAAATAGTGTCATGATGAGCATTTGACATGATTATGCAAAATATTTAATATTTCCTCTGACTGCTTTAAGGTTATCATATAAAGAAAAAAATAAAAATCTTAACAATGAGTAAATGTACAGATAAAATCAGATTATGAACCAGAGTGGAAAAGAAGTAAAGATGTGAGGGAAATACTTAGTCATATAAATTTATAGTAAAGCTTTTCATCATATGAGAAATATTGAGGACTTCAATAATTTTCTTTTTGTTGTACTAAATCAAGTCTAATGTCTTAGACTTTATAATATGAAGAAACTCTAAAATTAAGAACAGTTTTGCTCTTGAGATGCTAGAGGTAAAATAAGACTTGACTGTCTTCAGATCCCTTTTCCCATGTGTGAAACGCATCTACATGAATACGAGATCGCAGGTATGGCATTTAATTAATGGCTTTTTAAACATGCAAAATATTCATCTGCTTCCTACTGTATGATATGTGACTTCTGTAAGTGCAGTTTTTATTGTTTTTGTTAGGTGAGATATATAAGATGTAGCAGAACATTGCTAAAAACAGGGTTTGGGGGGAAAAGTAAAACCGGATCTAAATTCCGAGTCTGCCACTTTATCACTGTGGAAACTGGGCCCAATTACTTAACTTTCTGAGCCCTCAATTCTTCATCTGTAGAATGGGATGAATAATATAGACACTTTAGGGTTCCTACAGGGGTTTTTGGCATGCTATATAAAGCCCCTGGCCCACAGATAGCAAGCAATGAACAATCACTATTTTTAACAGTCACTTTCTAGAAAGCTCTCTAGCTTCTCATGTCCAGTATAGAATTGCTCATCTCTCAGTAGCTACATAGGAAATTCCTGAATTCCATTTGTAATATACCAGCAAGTGAGTATAGTCTGTTTAAATCAAGGGTTTCTTCACTGCTAGCAAAAAGCCTGATTCTGATTTCATTTTCAAAATACAAGGTGATGATTAGATTGCTGCAAATTGCACAGTCTTGTTTTAAGAGAGACAAAAGCTAGACCTGGTATGCTCTTAGAAATCTGAAGAATCTTACTAATAGTTTAGAAAATTGAAACACAAAGACTGAAGTCAGGAAGTTTGCACAAATGCCTATAAGACTCAAACTCCCTTTCATTATCAATTCTGCAAACTTGGAGTTAATTGCATTTCAGGGCACATTGCAAGGTACATCTTTTCAAAGTACGTTTCCTAAATTAGTACAAACATTTGGTCCCTGAGAAAGGTGGAAGTATAGCTTGCTTTTCTGTTTGTTAATGTTTTCTGTTTTTTATTCACTGTTTACACCTAGAGGCCCGTGTGAATGACACATTTTTATTAAAATCAAGAATAAATATTATGTTAATTATGCCCCCAAACAGCAGCTATAGAGTCTAGTTATTTTAAGGCAGCATTGGAAGGATTCATTTTAGTTCTCTAACCAAAATGAAATAAAAAGGATAATGCGTATTCTAATGGATTTGTATGTCTCAATATTAGTGTTTAGAGACAATATACCAATCGTCTTCGTATCCCAGAAACTGGGAGAACATATGTAACACAGCAGGGGTTCAATTAAAAGCTTCTAATAATATGGAGCCATTACTGAGGTAATCAATAATATCATGGGACAATTAATTACATATAAATAACATTTTATTAAATGAACTGTAGATGTTGAAACATCCACATGGCTATGCATGTATGTGAAATATACATACTGGTATGTAATCCTCAAAAATGTATTTTCAGAATTTCTTTCCATGAGAATAATTACTCCTTCAGTTTTACCAATGGACAGCCCAGTTTGGTTTGCTCTATGTCAGGGTTTCACATTTTCAGCATTATCGATATTTTGGACCAGCTACTTCTCTGTTGTGGGGACTCTTTTGTGAATTGTAGGATGTTCTAGCACCATCCCTGGCCTCTACCCACAGATGATAGTATTCCTCCCTCAGTTGTGACAACCAAACATGTCTTAAGATATTGCCAAATATCCTCTGGTGTGTGTGTGGTATTGTCCTTGGGTAAGAACCACTGTTCTTTGTGGAATGAGTGTTTTTTGTGTATGTTGGGATATATAGACCAACACTGAAAGAAGTTTGTGTCTGACCTCAATTTTTCCTCCCTTTGGTCTACCATTTTGGAAAATATATTCTACCCCTCATAGCATTTTTAAAATTTGTTATGTTGTAAAAACGTATTACAGAATACATCATTAATATCAAACTTTAGTTTTCAAAAGAAACTCTTACCATTATTTATCAAATCTTTTCACCTCAAACTAAGAGCATGAAATATTTTTCTCAAAGTGTATTGTCCTCTTTTGATAAAGGATGGCCACATTTATAAGTATCTTTTAGAATGCTCTAGTTTTTAATGTTGTTAGAAGAATTTTACTTATTATTATGTGACAAAAATATTGTTGAAATATGGCATTCCATGGAATAATGAAGCATAGTGGGCTTCTCCCTCATTTGCAACTAAACACATTGACTTAAATATCCATCCCTTTGATCAGAGATCAATTTCTAAAATTGGGTTTATGCATATTATTTTGTATAGTTTGCCTATCCTGAAACTGCAAACAATGCTTAACTCTTGCTGTAAGTGTGACAGAGGGGTTATCAATTGACAAGGTGTTGTTTTTGTACTCACAGATGGAATAGGATTGTTGAATATATACATTAGTGCACAGAAAATTGTTTCTGTCCATGCATGAGTGCTGCGGGCATTTCTTTTTTAACTGAAATAATAATGCTTATATAAAAGAAAATTGAAACCCTTTATAAACATAACATAGATATCAAGGAGAATATTTACCATAATAGCTTTTGTTAAAAAGGATAATAAATGAAGAATCTGAGAATAAGGACTTGATAGGATCAAGCAGACAAATTTGTTAAAGATTTCAAACTTTCTAGGGCCTTAGGATTATCCAAAGTATAAATACAAGGTAACTAAAAAGCCTTGTACCAGTATGCAACCCTTTGACTTTTATCATAATTGAGACCAAAAAAAAAAAAGAAAAAGAAAAAGGAAACACCTTTCTGATCATGCAAGAAAGGCTTTCATTATCACTACTGCATGACATATCACAATAAAAAAAATATTATTTAGTGATAACTTACTGACTGTGTTTGGTATTTTATATCAATTTAACTTAATTCTATCAACATATTTATACAACATCGTTATTCCTTGCTCATATATTTGAGATTCAGCAAGGTTGATTGACTAGAAGATGATACAGCTAGTAAGTCAGACACCAGAATTCCCACCTGGTCTTTCCATCTTCAGGAAGTAAGTACTTCTCTAAATAGCACTCTCTGCTGCCTTGGAATTTAGAAGTTAGAAGTTATAGAGTGACTACTAGATGCAAGCAACTCTGTTTAGCATTTCATGCACATTGCTTCATGCATTCTCACAATAACTCTGAGAGACAGATGTTAATTTTCTCTTTTTACAGATAAGAGTAGATGATTTCCTAAATGCACACAACTACTGTGACAGAACCAGGAGGCAGAGATGAGTATAATTCCCAAATCCTTAATTTGTATATAGCTCTACTTCCTATCACTAAGAACTCAAAATTCTCTAGTTAAATATTTCTACATAACTTTTCCATTCAATTACGCTCACATCTATTAAGTCAAATGAAAAATATAATCTATGTGGTCAACAATATACAATTGATCCTTGAAAAACACAGGATTTAGAAGTGTTGACCTCCTTCACCCACACACCGTAGAAAACACATATAACTTTTGACCCCCCAAAAACTTAAATACTAAGCCTACTGTTGATTGGAAGCCTTACCAATAATGTAAATAGTCGATTAACCCACATTTCATGTGTTATATGTATTAGATATTATATTCTTACAATAAAGTATGCTAGGGAAAAGAAATCATTATTAAGAAAGTCATAAGGAAGAGAAAATACATTTGCAGCACTATTATAAAAAAAGCCATGTATTATAAGCAAAAATCCATGTATTATAAGCAGACCTGTGCAGTTCAAGGCCATGCTATTGACGGTCAACTGCATTCAAGGAGATAGTTACATGTATTCTAAATTTGACAGAAACCCATCGCTACATTACTCAGTCAAGGAATCAATTTTCTAATTTAATTACCTTAATAGAAAATAACTTGGAAATAAAATATTTCACATTTTCTTTTATTCATTTTAAATTATTGTGAGAGGCAATAAAAATGTTTAAATGTCTACAAGATTAAGGCATACCGTACCTTACTAAGCTATTAGCACTGTCAGGATCTTGTGCCAAAACTGTGCCGACAACAGTCCCGATTTGGGCATTTTCATAGACTTCCATGACATAGGAAGGCATGGAAAAGAGTGGTGGTTCATCCACATCTCCAACAATGATCTTCAGCATGGTAGCATCTTTAAAAGGACCCAAGTGAGAAAAGCGGAAATCAAGATGTGTATTTGCTCCTTCTATGGTGAGAGTATATGACTTCTTTTTCTCATAGTTCAGTGGCTGTTGGGAAAAAATACATAAGATTTCCAATATTATAACTATCATTGCATTTCAAACAAACATTTTTTTCGCATTTTTGAAAACAAACAGATGTGGATAGATTTAATTCAATCTATTTTCATTTATCAACAGACTATGAAGTTTGTCTTCACAATAACATCTAAAGCAAAAATCATGAAAACTCAAGTCTGAATCAACTGTAATTTTTCAAGCTATAAATATGATGATAACTAGGAACAAAAAAAATATATCCTACAGACAAACAAATACTGTCTTTTGGAGATTCTCATTCTTAGTTTCTAGTAACTTCTATCTTCTCTTCAGTTTGCATTAGCAATCTTAAAAATATTTGCTACTGGGGTGCCCGGGTGGCTTAATAAGCGTCTGCCTTCAGCCCGGGTCATGATCCCAGGGTCCGGGGATCGAGCCCCGCGTCGGGCTCCCTGTTCTGTGGGAAGCCTGCTTCTCCCTCTCCCACTCCCCCTGCTTGTGTTCCTTCTCTCATTGTGTCTCCCTCTGTCGAATAAATAAATAAAATCTTTAGAAAATATATTTGCTACTAATTTTTTAACTTTAAAAAATAGATTTTTGTTTTGCATTTAAACAATTTATGTTCTATCATTGATTTTTTTTTTTTTTTTTAAATCTATCCTCATCTTACTTTCGCCTTGCTGGTTTTAAACTTGGTATTTTATTCTACAATCTGATAAACTTTTAAGTTTTCAATTCAACAACATTTCCTTAGAATCTTAGTAAACTATACAGACTTTTGAATCTTATGTTTATTGTTTTAATTATATTTATTTTGTTTTGCTGGTAATACCATTTCATGTTTTTTTTTTAAAGATTTTATTTGTTACATGTTTTGTTTTCATATTCTTTAATATAAAGTTTTGATCTATTTTATTTTTTAAATTATAATCTTTTTTTTTTGTTTATACCATTTGTTTTTTAGCTTTGAGTCCATATCAATAGTTTCTCATAAGCCTTTTAGTTTTTTGTCTTAATTTTTAAAATCATCGAGCCAATATATATATTTTTCCTATTAATAATATAGGTCGGGTGGGGTGGGAGGGATGGGGTGACTGGGTGATGGACACTGGGGAGGGTATGTGTTCTGGTAAGCGCTGTGAACTGTGCAAGACTGTTGAATCTCAGATCTGTACCTCTGAAACAAATAATGCAATATATGTTAAGAAAGAAAAAAAGAAGAAGAAGAATGTAGCAGGAGGGGAAGAATGAAGGGGGGGAAATCGGAGGGGGAGAAGAACCATGAGAGACGATGGACTCTGAAAAACAAACTGAGGGTTCTAGAGGGGAGGGGGTTGGGAGGATGGGTTAGCCTGGTGATGGGTATTGAGGAGGGCACGTTCTGCATGGAGCACTGGGTGTTATGCACAAACAATGAATCATGGAACACTATATCTAAAACTAATGATGTAATGTATGGGGATTAACATAACAATAAAAAAAATTAAAAAAAAATATAGGTCAGCAGTCATGGATTTGACTTACAATAATGAATAAAGTCATCCAAGTGTTTTGCTCCAAGGAACATATGGTCTAATATAGGATATAAAATAGTAAATGGACATTTATATCACTGTACTTAATGCCATAAGACATACTAGATATTATGAAAATAATAAGTATACAAAATCAGAAATAGGAGTACCTGTAAGCAGGTAGGTATTGTTTCTAAGAAAAAGTACTTTTTCATATAACTGAATGTAATGTGTTAGACATGATGCATATAACAGACTCTATGACCTAAAATGAGCTCAGATTTAGGATTAACAATGTCAAAAGTTTTCATAGTGATATTAGTGCAAAGGATCCAGACATCAGCCTTTTCAGAGCCAGGTGAAGTATCCATTGATGCTGGTCTTCCTGATCAATATCTATGAGAAGAAACAGAATATTTTTTCATCCCTATATCTGCCACTAATTTTAGTGCTAGCATGGTGCACTAAATCTAACTAGCATGCTCCAGTCTTGCAGCTTTCTTTCTTGAAAGATCAGAGAATGATTATTTCCTATGGAGGAACTCAGATAGTTTCCTTTACCCTAACAGCGAAGGAGAAACTGATTAGAAAGAGTGTCCTTAAAGGGATTTTATAAACAGAACATCAAGCCTACTATTTCCCTTATCTCTTCTGAATTGCCTTGGAAAACTGGCCTTCCTGGAGACTGAAGATTGCATAGAAGGTAAAACAACAATTTAATTTCCAAATGAGTTATTAAGAACCTAGAACCTATCATACGTCTCAGGGACATGGATGAGACTGGGCCATTGAAATATTTTACAAGTTTTTATGAGACAAAGTAAAAATGTAAAAACATTTAAGGACTCAAATTCTTAAAAGTAGACCACAGATATCATCTATAAATATATATATGCATATATACGTATATATATTTATATATGATAAAATACTATATATTTTAGGTTTATATATTTTAAAGAAGGGTTAATTGGTTCTGAAGTTTATGACTCCATCAATTGGGAATCATTTCCTTCTGAGGGAATTCAAAATAGAAATCAATTGTCCTTTTTCCTTCCTTGACTTCTCTCCTTAACATTAGTAAATGAGAATCTGTCTTTGACTAATTCAGCAAATCTCATCCAAATTTAAATAGCCTGATCTAGAAACAGTACCCACTTGCTGCCTATCAGGCATTGGGTAGCTGGATATGATCCTTGTTAGGTGCAGAGGAGTGTGGGCTGCCAGAATCCAGGTAGTTTGTTCATGGAAAGCAACACCCTTGGCAGGTTTACCATATGTTTAGATCAATGTAATTTCTTAAAGTCAACCTGCTGCATCTGGTAAACTTTATAATGATTAAGGTTCTTCTCTTTGAACTTACGTGTTTGAGACCTTAAAAACAAAACAAAACAAAAAACTACCCAAAAAACAAAATAGGATTTGTTTGCTAAGTAATGCTTAACATCTCTTTTTCATTATAACACAGGATTTCAAAAATCATCTCCATTTATTCATTGTCGTAGGCTTTTACATCTTTGTGACTCTCAAGGAAGTTTGTAGAGGCAATTTTGGCCACCCCTACACCATCAAATATTATTATCAAGCTGTGCTTTCAATATGACAGGCGTCTCTTGGTTTGTGTATGCAGGTCCTTTGGCAACTTCGATGTCATTTATCTTTTTTTTTTTTTTTTTTAAAGATTTTATTTATTTATTTGACAGAGAGAGAGACAGCGAGAGAGGGAACACAAGCAAGGGGGAGTGGGAGAGGGAGAAGCAGGCTTCCCGTGGAGCAGAGAGCCCGATATGGGACTCGATCCCAGGACCCTGGGACCATGACCTGAGCCGAAGGCAGTCGCTTAACAACTGAGCCACCCAGGCGCCCCCGATGTCATTTATCTTAACACAGCCTACCTACTGCTAAGGTACAGGCTGTTTATATAGACACATGGTTTCATGCTTATGATTATCTAATATATATTTAACTACCCCAAGGCGGGGATAATCACTTTGTAAGACTTGTTTACCACAAGATGGATGGCAGATAGATGGATAGGAATCCAGCTAGAGCCACTAAGGAATGAGAGGGTTATTTAAGATGGAGACAGGGATTTAGAAGAAAACGAATTAATGGAAATGGAAATATTTTTACAACTTCATTTATGTAGAAAATCTGGCGCTGCTAAATTGCAAGTACAGAAAAACTGGGAAGAAATTCCGCCATTTATTCTTGGACTGTAGGATTATGCATAGCATATAAAGTATGGTAACTTTTTGTTTTGCATTAAAACTACAATAGTATATAGATACTGGATTAGGATTAGGATTATTATTTTTGCTACTTCTATAATTTTGGCAAAGCTGTCCAAATACTCATCATCCACACATTTTAAATAGATCTTCAAGTAATTTCCTATTAATCATATAGTCCTGGGAAATTATTTAGAACTCTGCTTATGGGTTATACTTTCCATAGTTACCAGATTTTTATTTTAACCTAAAAATGGTATATTAAAAACAGTATACCAGGAATGGTGAAATCTATTCATCTAAAGCCTGGTTCTGATAAGAAGATAGTGGAAGGAAAATGATTAAAAGAAAAAAAAAATTGAGGGACACCTGGGTGGTTCAGTCAGTTAAGCATCTGCCTTCGCCTCAGGTCATGATCTCTGGGTCCTGGGATCCTGTGGTGGGCTCTCTGCTCTGGCAGGCTCCCTGCTTGGTGGGGAGTCTGCTTCTCTCTCTCTCTCTGCCCCCCCCCATTCATGCTCTCTCTCTCTCTCTCACACACACACACACTCTCTCTCTCTCAAATAAATAAATAAAATCGTAAAGAAAATTCACCCAGGCTATTGAGTTACCACAGAAAGCAAAAACATGAAATGTCTGGTTGATGTTTTTTTTTTTTTTTTTTAAGATTTTATTTATTTATATGAGAGAGAGACTGTGTATGTGTGTGTGTGTGTAAGAGAGAGAGAGAGAGACAGAGAGAGAGAGAGACAGAGCACGAATGGGGGGACGGGCCGAGGGAGAGGGAGAAGCAGGCTCCCCTGGAGCCTGAGGCAGGGCTCGATCCCAGGACCCTGGGATCATGACCTGAGCCTAAGGCAGATGCTCAACTGACTGAGCCACCCAGGCGCCCCTGGTTGAGAGTTTTTAAAACACAAAACATGTTTTTCCTATCTTAAAACAAAGCAAAACAAAAACAGATACAGAATAGCTCCATAAACATGAGGCATTATTCATGAACTTGATAAGGGGGATTGTACAGCCAGAGATTGTTCATGAGATTAAGAAAAAAATTCTTTCCAGTTCTATATTAAAATGTCAACTGTTCATGCTTTTAGGTCTTTCTGTCTATATGCTGACAACATTCGGACTGAAGTGATGAAAACACTCAAGCTAAAGAAAAAACTGAGGGAAGAGTTCTTCCTTTTAGAGCTATCTGAAGACTCTTTGAAAAAGAAGTCTTTGAGAATTTACTCACCCATTATCTACTCCATAAATTCTGCCTCACCAAGATATTTGGTGTGGGGGATAGAGCTTTATAATTTAAATATAGTTTATTTCATTTAACAAAACTGCAGAACTATTTCAACTTTCTGTTTTTGGAAAACTGTATGTCTGGATTATCAGTTTAGTGTTTAATAGGTAAGAATAAGACAAAGATATTCTACCAGAGATTACTAACATAATATTAATGTTTAGGAAGAAATATTCCAGGAATACCATCAAATTCTTTTTTCATTTTTTACAGAATTTGCCTTGGGTTCAATTCTCTGGACAAGTTCAGTTGTAGTTTAAGCTCTGAGAGTTACAAACACAGACTACCACATCAGCTCATACTTAACAAATGCTATGCTTAGTGTTGTCAAATTTAGTAAATTAAAATTGTTTTTTGATAGAGTATGTGTCAATTATCACATGGGACATACTTAGTTAAGAAATTATAATTTATCTGGAATTAGAACTTAACTAGGTGTCCTGTGTTTTATCTAACAATGTTAACTATGATACAATCATGACAATCATAATTAATAACTAAATATACCAGAAAAATATAGTTACCACAAATACAACATGGATATGTATTAACAACTCTCAACTATAAAAAAATGAGCATTAACCATATGAAATTGCTGATATTAACAATGTATGACATACACAAAAGATGATTTTATACGATTCAGTGTAAGATATTTGTTTTTCTAACATTAAACCATCCAAACATTCCTGGGATAATTGCACCTGTGATATGCTCTCTTTTACTGGAATGGTGTTTAGAATGATTTCCTAGATACACAGAAATGAGGTTGCTTAATATTTCTATTGGTCTGTTAGGTTTTTGTCTTAATGCATTAGTTTCTGAGGACTGCCACAACAAATTACCACAAAGTAGACGGCTTGACACAACATAAATTTATTCTCTCACAATTCTGGGGACAGAGTCTGAAATTTGGCTGACCTGACCTTTCTCTGGGCTTTAGAGAATATAACCCGTTCCTCACCTGTTCCAATTTCTGTGACTGCCCTGGCTTTCCTGAGGAAGAAGACATTTACAGCATGGTTGGGAATTCAATTTACATTCTAATTCAACCACTTGTAGGATGAGACCCCAGGTTTGGTGTTCAGAAATTTCCACTCTGCCGGTATGGGCCATAAAGATTTCTTCAGGAAAGACATAGATTTCAGGTCCCTCGTGCCACAACTATACTGGTTAGATGATGTATCCCCCAATATAATATTTCCTCATTTTTAATGTTCAAAATTGTTTGCCTGTGATCTCCACACTTAAAGGACAATGCAGTTAAATATAAAGCCCTTGACTCACATTTATTTTACTTAGTATTTGCTACATATTACTCCATGCATGCCTAAATGTAATTTCCCATGCAAAGTTTTTCCTGACCCTTCTTCATCTTTGAAAAGTTGGCCCTCTTATCTGTGAGCTCGTAATAATGTAAGTAAACCTGTACCATTAGCATTTGACATCTTGTATTATAATAATGTTCCACATCTACTCAGTTTTCTCTAAGAGAAAGAATATTATCTAATTCATCTTCATATTTCAGGTATCTGGCATAATTCCTAGTACATGGTGGGTGATTAATAGCTCTTCCTCCCTCTCAAACATAGCTGTATTTAGCGTACAGAAAAGTACTACTACATGGTTTATATTTGAAGGATGAAAAATTCTGTATTATTTCTAAAATACGCATAGCTGACACCTATGTGTGACCTAAACAATTAACATATACTAACTCATTTAATCATCACAATGCTTCCATGACTTATAATTGTTTTCCATTTACAAATGAGAAAATCGAGGCACAGAACAGCTAAACTTGCCCAGGAGCAGCAACCAGTAAGTGGTATACATGGGATCTGACTTCAGGCCGTGGGATTCTATAGGCTTTCCCCCTAAGCACTATGCCATATAGACTGCCTGAAATCTTTAGCACTTAAACTGTGTAGTATAACATTCCAATTTGGTGACTGAAGATGAACAGATTTTTAGTGGAATATAGTGTCCTCACCATTAAAAGATACATTTACACATCTTTTCAAGTCTTTGCTACAACACTGAAAATGAATTGATAACTTCATTAATTATAATTTTATTAATTCTGGCTACCAGAACTCTGAGTGCCTTTATAATTTCCTTAATTCATAGACTCACAGAGCTAAGAAACTTAAATGCTTTTCGCACAAAATCCTCTCTCTCTTCTGTCCCTGCTAGAAGGGCTTATTCTGGTATAATATTAACTTCCCCAGCCACTGGGGCTTCTCTTACTTTTCCTTAATTACTGCTCAATATCCTAATGCAGTTCACTGTCAATGAGTTGGCTCCGATTTTCATTTTAAATTTTAGTTTCTTAATTTCATCCTATTACTCCTAGTAATTACTTTTACATATCATTGCTCTCTCTTATAAAATAATACTTTTCCCTCTAATATTAACACATTTCACATTACTGTAGATAGTTATCGTTCTCATCAATCATTTTTCAGCCAGCTCTACATATATGGGACTTAACTGTTTCTCATTAATCACTTCTAGTATTCATTAAATCACACTGGTATATTCTTCCTCTGGACTTACATAACCAACATAAGTAGAAAGATGCTGAAAACAGAATTCAGCCAAGTTGCTCTATGAATCCATTCTTCTGGGAGTTCAAGAAGGTCCTAAAATTCTTTCTTTCTTTTTTTCCTTTTTCTTTTCCTTTTTTATTTATTTATTTATTTTTAGTAATAAGAGAAGAGACTCCTTATGACCTCACCTTGGTCCAATTTCTATATTGCACTCTCATCCAGGTTTTATAATGCAAGAATGGGAAGATAATAATGGAATTGATAGCAATATTTTAATACATGCAAATGTCACTTTAATCATTCCACAAAATGGCCAAATTCTGGAATAGTAACTGATACTATTATTAATTTTTGCTTTCTGAAAAAAAAGTGTATTTTTAAATGACAGCATTTTGGCAAAACATGAGGAAAATGGCATGGATTTGAATAATGTTTCTTCAGTTAGACTTTCTTACTATGCCCTGGTTTGTGTCCTTGTCAAAGATCTTTCCTGGATGGTAGACGTTCTGTGGAAACTAGAACACATGTATAAGCTTTCTTGTTATAAATTTCTCTGTGCAAAAGAGTGTAATGTTCATTCTATGTGTATAATTCTAAGGATATTGATACAAATAAATATTAAATGTTTGCTTACTGTCATTTGAAGACTGTAAGAATAAATGGGACATTTTAATTTCAAATAACAAATACACATATATTTTATAATATATATAAAGTATATTTATATATTGTTTACATATATATATATATTTTTTTTTTTTAAAGATTTTATTTATTTATTTGACAGAGAGAGAGACAGCGAGAGAAGGAACACAAGCAGGGGGAGTGGGAGAGGGAGAAGCAGGCTTCCCGCGGAGCAGGGAGCCCGATGCGGGGCTCGATCCCAGGACGCTGGGATCATGACCTGAGCCGAAGGCAGACGCTTAACGACTGAGCCACCCAGGCGCCCCTGTTTACATATATTTTTATACAAGCAATATGTGTGTATTTCCATATGCCCACACATATGAAAACTTACCAATAATCTATGGATATGATTAGCTTAACTTATCAGGATGTTTCAACAGGTTACCAATTTTCAACTAATGTACTAAATTATATTATAGAAATATATGTGTAAAAAACAGTCAACTGGGGTGCCTGAGTGGCTCAGTCATTAAGCATCTACCTTTGACTCAGGTCATGATCCCAGGGTCCTGGGATTGAGTCCCTCATTGGGCTCCCTGCTCAGCAGGAAGCCTGGTTCTCCCTCTCCCATTCCCCCTGCTTGTGTTCCCTCTTTCACTGCCTCTCTCTGTCAAAGAAATAGAAATAAAAATAAAATTAAAAAAAAAAAAAACAAAAAACAGTCAACTAACATCCAAAGTAGTTTCAACTGGTCTCCATCACTTCATGGCCATGCCTATATATGAGTGGTAAGAACAAAGTTGCCCCAAAGTAGTTTTCTTTCAAAAGTCATTTCAAATCTAGTGATAGATTTCACTGAATTGAAATGTGGACTCCTCTCTTTAACTTCTGGTTGAGCAGGAGAACTACTTTCCAGATATTAGACCCTTATAAGAATAAAAATAGCAGCTTGGATGAGTTTTTTAATAATAAAATCCCTAGCGAATGTTTGGTTTTTGTAAATAGTTCATTAGAATTAGAAGCCTATTTTTTTTTAAGATTTTTTTTCTTTATTTTAGAAAGAAAGAGAGAAAGAGAGAGAGGGTGACTGCGGGGGAGGGGCAGCAGAGGGAGAGAGGGAGAGAAGTCTTAAGTAGACTCTGAGCTGAGTGTGGAGCCCCAACTTGGGGCTCAATTCCAGGACTCCGAGATCATGACCTGAGTCAAAACCAAGTCAAGCGCTTAACCGACTGCACCATCTATGTGCCCCAGAAACCTATTTCTTCTTAAGAACAAAGTGTTTTCATGTGTTTGTCTTTGTGGGCATTTGCAACAGGTTGGGATGTCTTACTCATTGCACTTTGTGACTCAGAGCCCCGAAACTTTACAATCCAATGGCCAGAACAATCTGATTTTTTTTCTATCAGTCAGTGCAAAGGTATACTAAAGAAAAATTCAATAAAAATAATCCACTAAACAACCAAAAATGTGGTTATTTGGAATAGATCTAGTATGGTTATAATTGAGCATATTTCAGATTTTTCTTTCTTAGGATTAGCTTAAACTTTATAAAAATACTTCTATAAATTTTTATGTTTACTCTATGGTCCATTTCAAATCATTTGTTAAAAAAATGATAGCAATCTTTTTACACAGTGAACAGTATGAAGCTTAAAAAAATACAAAGTTTTCAGTTGCAAAAATATTTAGCAAGCATTGGTGACAGATACACTTACAGCATACGTAGATACATATCCATGGAAATTATCAGTGCATTCACAGTGAATTTATTAGAATAAGGTCTTTCTACTCTATCAGATCTAGCATATTTAAGAGGGATCTAGAATTGTTACATTTTCTATAGTGAGAAATTAGTGAAATGCCTACTCTGATATGTAAAATAGAAAAGATAATCCAGAGAAGGATATTTGTGACTGATATGTACCTGGAAATATTGAACTACAAAGATAATATTAAACTTGAACTTTGAAAAAAAATCTTTTAGAGGAGAAGGAAAGAGAAGTAGATTACCAAAAAACATGAATGACAACATGCATATGTGATATAATATACACAGAATATTTTTTTTTTATGTGCTTAGACGTGAACTGGATACCATTAAATAAAGGAGGGGACAATAATAACTACATGGAGTGGTCTGAAAAGTGTAATTAAAACTTGGTGCAAATAGAGGAAAAAAGGAAGACAAGGAGAAAAGTAGAAATTGAAGTATTATTGTAATTTTTCGGCAGACACAGCTTAGATCACAACTTTCACATTTTTATCCATTTTTTAGTAATCACCTTGTAAAGTGCTTTAATAAGAAAACAGCAGATTCAAAGACTTGAAATAATGCCATAGATCTTACAATGGCAGGACCAAAATTTGTATTTCCTTTGATAGTAAAGATCCTTAATTTCCACTACTCTTCATTGACTTGAAGACCAAGTTTAAGTGTTTTTGGCTTAAGATAATAGACACTGTCTTTGTGTTTAAATACATCTGAAAAAAGAAAATGATATTACAGATGGTATTTGCTGAAAGTCAGGAGAGTCAATAGGGTTGGATCTTTGAATTAAAAAAAAATGGAACAAGTACTATAAAGAGTGCAAATTGATATAGAGGCCACAGGAAGAGAATCTGAGAAAGGCTGCTAAGAAGCCTGCATCTTTAGCTACAGAGGTTTCTGCCAGAGGAAAGAGGGCATCAAGTTGCATTCATCTTTTTTTTTTTTCCCCCTTTCCACCCAGTCAGGCTCCATTAAACAATGAATGAAAGTTATCAAAGTGTATTTACAATGTACCACAGCATGGACCGGTGAATTCAACTTGGCAATTTTCTGATAAAGGAATGATATGGAAAGGAATGGGCTGATGCTCTGCAAGCGGATTTAGAAAGCAGTGCTGATTTTGATCTCTGGGAAGATTAGCAGTTCTGCCTTGCAGGCTAAGGTGAGCTGCATGAGAAGATTATATAAGGGACAGATTTTAAAAGAATGTTTGATCCATTTCCTGCCACCTGAGTGAGTACCTCTTTTTTTTTTTTTTTTTTTTTAAGATTTTATTTATTTGAGATAGAGTGAGAGTGAGAGCAAGAGAGAGAAAGAGAGAGAAAAAGCAGGAGCGGGGGAGAGGGGAGGGCAGAGGGAGAAGCAGACTTTCCACTGAGCAGGGAGCCCAACTTGGGGCTTGATCCCAGGACTCTGGGATCATGACCTCAGCCGAAGGCAGAGGCTTAATCGACTGAGCCACTCAGGCGCCCCTGAATGAGTACCCCTGAATAAGTTACATAGTTTATTTTTCAAATTGCAATTATTTACAACATATGACATATAGCAATGGAAGTAACTCAGATTAATAATCTTAATCTGAAGGATTCAAAAATTAGATGAATGCAAACACGAAAGCATCTTGGAAGAAGTGCAGACTACAGGGACACCAGGGTGGCTCAGTCATTAAGCATCTGTCTTTGGCTCAGGTCATGATCCCAGGGTCCTGGGATCCAGCCCCGCACCCGGCTCCCTGCTCAGTGGGAAGCCTCTTTCTCCCTCTCCCACTCCCCCCTGCTTGTGTTCCCTCTCTAGCTCTCTCTCTCTCTGTCAAATAAATAAATAAAATCTTAAAAAAAAAAAAAAAAAAAGAGGTGCAGACTATATCAAAAAATAAATTCATGGAAAAACAGTGAAAGAAAATTTGTACTCATTAACTGTGGAGATCATTTTGAGTATATTCTCACTACCATTTAAACAATTGAAATAATTCTCATCTTGAAAATAACTATTGTATGTTAATTAAATATATGTGCATGCATATGCACACAAACCGTTTTGCCTTTGTTTTTCACAAACACCATCAAATTAACTGAGGCCATGTAGGGTGGTAAAATCCCCATTGTTCTTAATCCCATGATATATACTGGGATGTATTTCAGATCCTTTATGTAGTCAAACCATCCATCACCCTCACTTTTTGCAAATATGTTGTAACTTCCCACTTTATAAAGACCATAGTTCTCAATAGGCAAGAACTGCTCCCCTCCCCCACCTTCCCCACACCAGCTGGATCATTGCAAACTTATTAGCAACCATTTACTTTGCACTTCTATTTGATTTTCTCAAGAAAGGAGCCATATCATCATGGGTTGTTTCTTTCTACCTGTGATCAAGATCCTATACAGGGTCATCTTTACCCCACTCCATCTTTTTAAATCAATTAACTCTTTAGTATGCTCAATTTCTTGTCTCTATTGACTTTTACTCATCTGCATAGAGACACACATTCAGTCTCTCAATTTACAACTAAAATCCTCATTTTATCATATTCTCATTTATTTGTTTTTTGTTTGTTTTGTTTTTTAAAGTTTTTTCTTCAAAGACTGTATTTATTTGAGAGAGAGAGTGAGAGAGAGAGAGAGAGTGCATGAGCAGGAGATGGGGCAAAGAGAGAGGGACAAGCAGACTCCCCACTGAGCAGGGAGCCCAAACGGGGCTCAATCCCAGGACCCTGAGATGACCTGAGCCAAAGTCAGATGCTTAACTTACTGAGCCATCCAGGTGCCCCTCTCATTTATTTGTTTTACAACATTTCTCATTATAATCTCAGGAAAGAAAGATTAAAATGATAAAGATTTTAGGTGAAGACATCAATATTTTACATAGACTAGTGATGACTACTGTTCTGTAATATTTAAACACTCTAAAATCTACTTGGCAGGTCCCTTTTGTAGCATCTAAAAACAAATTAATCCTCAATTTTAATATAAAATGATATTTATTAGAAGAATTAATAAAATTTTATATAGTTCAAATAGAAAAATATATACAAAACACACAAGTCAATAATTATGTAGATAGCTAGATGATAGATGGATAGATGGATGGATGGATGGATAGATGGATAGATGGATGGATGGATGGATAGATGGATAGATAGAAAGACAGACAGATGATGGATTCACTTCAATATCTACGGTAGCACATCAGGATAAAATTTCTCAGCCCGTGTTTTGAATACATTCTACAGTAGAATCACTGAGAGTATTTATTAAAAAGTCCAATTCCTCAGCTCCACTTCAGTCTTTCTGAAAAAAATATATGAAGGTAAAGCCCAGAGATCTGAATGTTACTAGATTTCCAAGCTGAAACCATTCAACATTCAACACACACTGCATTAGGACTTATGTTGAAATCCTTCTTTGTTAATTTTCTATGTTCCACTACATTTTTACAAGGACATAAACATATTGTACTCTAAAATCAAAAAGGTGATAGATAGATTTAGTCCACTGAAAAATTCTTAGCAAGAAAAAAGAGTCAGGAGGAGGTTAATGGTTTTGCTAAAGGTGTCTTGATGAATCCATGACTGTCAAACAAAACCGTCTCCCAGTGAGTGTTAGCTAACATGATGAAGATTTTTACATTGGTTAGAAAAGTCTCTTAATGTTACTTAGATTAGTAATACATAGAGTAATGGCATTAATAGAACTGACAATCATGATAAAGCTGTTATCTGAAAACAAAGATGGCAGGTACATTCACAATATATTCTACATTAGATCTTCCCACCATTAAAAAAATTGTATGTTCTGAGAGGGGCTCCAAAGAGGCAGACATAGTCATAATTAAAATGTAACTACATCTTAAAGAGGAAATATTAATCATTTTAATGATCTGACAATATAGACTATTGACACCAACATGGATCATTCGTGGAAAAATGGGTGAATTGCTTAAATCAGAGAAAGCATGTTCTTTTTACCTTCTTTAAAGAAAGTATCCCTTCTCTGGTCTCCTTGTCAGTGGAGATGGAGAATATCCCAATACCATCACCGTTAATGATAGAGTATGTCATGTCAGCATTTGAACCAGTGTCTGCATCATTTGCTTTGATTTTCCCAACAGCTGAACCAACTTGAGCTGACTCAGGAACATACAGTTGATAGTGCTCTGAAAAATATTTCATATTAAAATCATTTGATGGTAATACCATTCACAAAAAAAGTTTTACAAGAAAAAGACATAAAAATGTTTAGACCACACACTCAAACACTGTATTAAGTACAAAATTGTTTAGTAGTGAAATACTAGGTTTACATAAACTTTAAAATATATAAAAATAATTTGTAGATATCTTAATATAAAATATTTTATTAGCTCTACATCCCTAGGCAACAGAAAAAAAGGTAAGGGAGATCAAATTTGTATTCTTATGTTAAGCAAAAACTAAATTAGTCAAGTATTTCTTGCATTTCTCCTTCCATATAGCATGTGAAATTGCATCTCTCCTTCCATACAGCATGTGAAGTTAAAATATAAGAGTTTGAAAACCTGAAATTCAAAACTTGAAATTCAAAGTGAAAACAAAGAAAAGAATATAGCATACCTATAAATATGATTATTATTCTGATCAATAAACTTAAGTTTAGTGAAATGTATAAGCCATGACAAAGAGAGATAGTAAATTTGTTTATGCATTTAATTGCCATGTATTCTAGGTCAGCTTCTGGAAAGAATTTGAAGTGGTTTTATAATAAAGTCATAAATAAAATAAAATTAGTAAAATTAGTAAAAATAATGACTAAGTTAAAGAATGAGAAAAATAAATATAACTACATGGGATGATGTAGTATTTGTGATTGAACTAATTTTTACACTATATATATTAAAACACTATTGATTATATATATCTCATGATCTGATTTGCAAAAACATATTTTTCAGTATGTCCTGATATTAAATGTTTACACTGAACAATTTAAAACTTTTCAAAGTTTGTCCTGATACTAAATTTCTTCAGAGAGAGCTCATAGAACTTTCCTTATAGAAACTTATGAAATAGATATTAAGAAGCATGAATCGCCATGTCGTTACCAACTGTTTTATTGACAAATTAGAAACATATCTATTAAAACAACTTATCTGTTATAGCAAATTTCAAATAACAATGTAAATAACAGGAACTTTGAATTAAAATATAATTGTATAAGAGTTTCAACCAGGACTAAATGAATGGTGATTTAACATTCTGCATGGATATAATTAAACTATACAGGTAAGTGAATATGGAGCCTGTATGAAAATAATTTCCCTAAGCCAATATTTTGTTAGTTATGGTATGATAATATTTTTTTAAGTTAATATATCTGGTAAATGTATGGAGTACTCTAATTTATTTCTAAAGATACAGTTGTATGTTTTAAAGTGCTAATATGTGGATACCAGGGATTGATTTATGTATTTGTGTTTATTCATTCATTATTCAACAAAGATTTTTCCCAGTTTTCCTCTATAAACATTTGAGATGCTACCTGACATTATTTTTTTTAGTTCAACAATCCTCACCAACTTAACATTTCCTGGATATACCAGCCTCTTCTGTGAAACACATATCCCCTAACCTTAATCATGTGCTTTTATCAGGATTTGTCATATTGCTACACACTCTACCCGTCTTGATATATTTAACTGACCTGTGAAGAGCATAAGGCCCCAATTTTTACAGGACCCCCCTTTCCGCTTGCAGTTGATTTGTGAAAGGGTAGGCAGTTGACTCACAATGATCCAAAGAGGGGACATCCCCCAAAATGTTGGTATTGGAACTGGGAAAGAACTTTAGTCTCTCTTCGGTGGCAAAGCTATGAAATGTTGGAAGGGGTTTCTGACGATAGTCATGTTTCCAAAATTCATGTTGAAGTACCTAATCTCAGGGCACAAATTCAGTATCAGAAAGAAGCCATAATTCTCAGAATCTTTTTAAATATCATAATGATCCTAGGCAGTTACATATAAAATAGGACACTGTTCTGTTAAAAAAAAAAAAAAAAAAAAAAAGAGAGAGAGAGAGAAAAGAAATTAGAACATATCTCCTATTTCCCGCCGCTGAGGTAGAAAGGCTAGGTTGTCAAGTTCCTGGTTGCTAAGGTCTCTAAATTGCAGCTTAACTTTCCACAACTCTATAAGCCTCCCAAAGACTCTCAGCTAGTTAAAACTGGGGTAATACACTTGCAAACAAAATAAGTCTTAGTTCACAGAAATAAATAAGCAAATCACAGAATTATTATGGTGGTAGTGTTACAAAGCAGGTTGTTTTTACAAAGACAGTTGCAAAAAACTGTATAAGTTGGTCATAAAAGATTCATGTCCCAGAAAACATTTAAGTCACATCTTAAAAGAAGGAGCATATCCCTGGAAGATAATCATGTTCAGGAAAAGAGCTGATACTTGTTGATACATTCTAAGAATTGCAAGTACAGTAACTCTTCCCCATTCACTATGCCCCATTAGACAAATTAGAATATATTAAGATTAATATTTCAGCATTTATACACTTTCTATATAGTTGAGAATTTGTGAACTGCAAAATATATTCAAAATGTTTCCTAATAACTAGAAAATAGCTGATAGATGAGATTTATTTATAAATCAAAAGAGGTTTAGGATATTTTTTAGAATTTCTAAGGACAGAATAAATAGTCAGGTTCCTAAAAAATGCTATAAATTCCAGAAGAATAAATATGGTGAGGGTCTTTAAGAAAATATATACTGAATATATATACCAAAATTAAAAAAAAAATAGGTACAGAAGAATGGTACCACAACATAATAAAGGCTGTAACAATAAGCTCATAGCTTAACATCATAGTCAATGATGAAAAATTGAAAAACTTCCTTCTCAGATCTGGTTAAAAGCAAGAATGTCCAATATTTCCACTTCTATCCAACACAGTACTTGAAGTTTTAGCTAGAGAAATTAGAAAGAAAAAAAAAATAATAAGAGGAATCCAATTAGAGAGGAAGAAGTAATATTATTTCTGTTAGCAGATGACAAGATCTTATAGGTAGAAAACCTAAAGACTAAAAAAAAAAAAAAATAGAATAAACAAATTCAGTAAAGTTGCAGGATACAAAATCAAAACACAAAAATCAGCTGTGTCTCTGTACACTAACAACAAACTATCCAAAAAGGAAATTCAGAAAACAGTCCAATTTGCAATAGTATTAAAAAGAATAACACCCTTAAAAAGAAATTTAACCAATGAGGTGAAATGACTGTGTACTCGAAAATACAAAACACTGATGAAAGAAATGAAAGGAGATAGGAATAATGGAAAGACATCCTGTGTTTAAAGATTGGAATACTTAATATTATTAAAATGTCTATACTACTTAAAGCAATCCACAGGTAATGCTTTGCCATTCTAATCACAATTCCAGTGGTTTTTTTCACAGAAATAGAAAAAGAAACTCAGAATATGGAACTACAAAAGACAGAGAATTAATAAAGCAATTGAGAAAAAAGAACAAAACTAGAAGCTTCAAATGTCCTGATTTCAAAATATATTACAAGGCTACAGTATTTAAAACAGTATGACATAGCATAAAGATACACATATAACCCAGTGAAACAGAACAGAGAGCCCAGAAGTAAACCCAAGCATGTAAGGCCCGCCGACCTTTGATAAGAGTGCCAAGAGTAAACAATGGGGAAAAATAGTTTCTTCATCAAATGGTATTGGGAAAACTAGATATGCACATGCAAAAAAAAAAAAGAAAGAAAAAAGAAAGAAAAGAAAAGAAAAGAAAAAAAACTGGACCTCTACATTACAGTTTCCACAAAATCAACTCAAAATGAATCAACAACTTAAATATAAGACTTGAAAATGTAAAATTCCTGAAAGAAAACATAGGGAAAATCTTCTTGACATTGGGTTGGCAATTATTTCTTGGATATGACATCAAAAACTCAGGCATCAAAAGCAAAAATGGATAGGTGGGGCTACACCAAACTAAAAACTGCACAGTGTAGGAGACAATCAATAGAATGAAAAAGCAACCTACAGAATGGGAGGAAATACTTGTAAACCATGTATGTGATAAGGGGTTCATTTCTAAAATATATAAAGAACTTCAAGTCAAGAGCAAAATTAAAAAAAAATAAAATAAAAGAATAAGCCAATTACAAAACAGGCAAAGGATTTAAGCAGACATTTCTCCAAAGAAGACATACAGATAGCAAACAATTATATAAAAAGATGTTCAACATCATTATCATAAAAATCAAAACTACATTTAGAGATCACTTCACACCTGGTAGAATGACTATTATCAAAACACAAAAGACAGAAAGTGTTGGTAGCATTACGGAGAAATTGGAACCCTTGTACACTGTAGGTGGGAAGGTAAAATGGTGCAGCAGCTGTGGAAAACAGTATGGAGGTTCCTCAAAAATTAAAAACTAGAACTACTCTATGATCCAGAAATTCTACTTCTGGGTACATATCCTAAAGAACTGAAATTACAATCTCAAATAAATGTCTATATTACCACGTTCACTGTAGTATTACTCACAATGGCCGAGATATGGGAACAACTCAAGTCTCCATCAATAGATGAATCAATAAAGAGAATGAATAAAGGGCCTCTCTAATAAGATAAGAAATACCAGCAATTTGGAAAATAAAACCTCTGAGTGTGTGTGTGGGTGTGTGTATGTGTGTGTGTAAAAGGTGATATTTTAGTGAGAGAATTATAGGATTAATAGAAGAAGAAATTAGAAATATATGTGTATCATATATATAAGATTAATAGAAGAGGAAATTAGAAATCTATACCATATAATATTATGTAATATAATATTATTATATATTATATATCATATGCTCTATAATATGTAAGAATAATATTATATAATAAATATATATGTATATACATAATTGCATATAATATATAATAAATATATATGTAAATATATTAGATAATATATAATAATATATGTAAATATATAACATATATATATTATGATAAATGGAGATTGAGTCAATGGCCTCTGGATGTCTCTGATAAAAAGATCACAAAGAATATCAAAAATAGACTTGCTAGGAATTTAATTTCGAAGAAACCAAGATCTTTGGGACCAGAGTCCTTCTAAGGAGCCCAGTATATGATTGATGCTTAAGTGTTTTATTAATAGTTATGTTTAGCATAAACACAACATTCACATGCACCTTTGCAACTTTAATCCATTAAATACTTTTATGTGTCACATTATTAATATAGTTTGATTAACCATGGGAGGAAATATATTGAATTATCCTAAAATAAGAAAAGATATCAGACAAACCTTACTCTAAATACTAATTCTAACAAAAATGCAAATACCACTCATAAAGACATATAACATATAGTATTACCTTTAAGAATTCTGAAAGCTGAGAGCCAACTATCCATGAATAGATATTATCATCTTTGAATAATAATAATTACATCTGAACCTTCATTTACCTGTTATTTATGAGAATTGGCATTCTTTATAGATTTGAAGAACCCTTGGGAGAAACTTTAAAGAATATGATTCAAAATGTAAATCTTTGACTAACAGCCTGAAGCTTTGCTATTTCTATCCATGATAAGGCTCAATTGCACAGAAGGAATAGTTTACTACTTAGGAAAAAAATGCACTTTTATCTAAATAAGATTAACAAAGGTCATAACTCCTAGAATCTTGGAATACATGGTGAATGATCTTTTGCTTTTCATATTATTTTTACTCTGTAATTACTCCCTCTGGGAAAAAAAATGCCCATCTTGGATAATTTATAGCACAGCCTAATCAGCACTTCTATGGTTGCCAAAATATCCCTCAGAGTACTCTGCTCAAGTTCACAAAAAGGTTATATGCTATGTAACATTATACATTTCCAAGAGGATGAAAAAGGATTAAAAACCTCACTGCACTTTCATACAGGCGTGTAAGCATATACACATATATGCTCACACATAGTGTGGGACTATGTATACAAACACATGTTGTATGAAGGCGTATCTCCATTCCATTTATGTATTAGTGAGAGACAGGAAGAGAGACAGGGAGACAGAGATTGTGTATTCAAGTCTCAAAAATAAATTATATAAATAGATATGTAACGACATACACACATTTAAACAAGAGATTTAACTTTTAATTCTCTCTGTTGCAATTAAGGGGAAAGTTTTTCCCAGCTCCCTCCTTTTTCTTAGAGCATTTGTGAGAGACACTTTGTCATATAGATAGATAGGTAGATAGATGATAGATAGATAGATGATAGATAGATGATAGATAGATGATAGATGATAGATAGATGATAGATAATGATGATAGATATAGATGATAGATGTTAGATAGATATATATATCACATAGCTACAATGTACTTATACATTTAAAAATTTTATGTCAGATATAATCATAGATCTAGTTGATATAATGAAGGGGTTGATTTAAACAATACCTGTTATTAAAAGGATTATGTATAAAAAAAACCCAAGTCATTCCATATTTGTTTTTAAAATGCAGGAATTGGAGCGCCTGGGTGGCTCAGATGGTTAAGCGTCTGCCTTAGGCTCAGGTCGTGATCCCAGGGTCCTGGGATCGAGTCCCGCATCGGGCTCCCTGCTCCTTGGGACCCTGCTTCTCCCTCTGCCTCTCTCTGTCTCTCGTGAATAAATAAATAAAATCTTTAAAAAAAATAAAATAAAATGCAGGAATTTATTTTTCAAATTTTTTAGTGAATAAAGCAATCATTGTACTGCTTTAGATGTAGCTCTGCTTTCTTAAAATATAATTACATCTAATAATTGTGTAGCCCCAGTACACTCATAGTAAATACCTTGGTTTTATTTACACAAGCTACAAAGAACAGCCTTAATTGTTGTTTTAACAGTCATCACGTAAGAAGGATATTCTTTCTATCTGAATTGTGTAGCAGTAAAGAGTTTCTGGACAAAAAAAAAAAAAAAATCCTTCCTGGTAAAACAAACTTTTGTTTTGTTGAGGATTGAAGTAGTTAATGACTTGATATAAAATTGCGTGATACAAAAACGTCCCCCAAACCAACCACTGTATCCACATTCGCACGATTATAAACTTTGAGAAGATGGGGATATAGTTCAGCAGAAGAGAAAACTGCAATCGGTCATTGACTCATGCTATTAGGCCAGCTCTTTTCTTTCACTCCTAACTTTAATAATAATTTGGTCTTTATATCAAATATCACCAAGATGTCTATAGTTCTGGATGGAGTTTTAATATTAAAACATGTTGAGATATTTTAATCTGAGTCCTGAATCTTTTTCAGTCATAAAAGTTTTCTTTCCCCAAAACATTTTTTTTTGTCGGTTTTGAAGTGATATTTACCTTTCATAGTTTCCCTCCCTGTCCTCTCCCGTATGTCCCTCTCCTTGTTTACTGTATAGAGATTTTTCTTTTTCCCTACTTTCATTATTTTTATAGCAGTTTTTAATATTATTGGTTCTTTTCATATATATTGCTTCCAAGACTGATCTTAATTAAGCATTTTCAGTTTTATAGCACTCCTAATTTATTTCTCATATCTCTTTTTACACATTATCAGGGAGTCTATTTTTGTTTTTAATTATTTCAACAAAAATATATTTACACCAGAACTTCAAGCGCTCTTTTCCTAGTGTATTGAAGTTATTTCTGTTTCTGCTCTATTAAAAATGGTAACTAGTTCTAAAAAGAAAGTTGGATGTTTATAGTTGGTTTATCCTGATTTCTGTAAAGATGATCTTTTCTTTTATTGCAATAATTTCATATGTTGCTAACTTTTCTGATTTTGATACAAAATCTCATAAATTATATGTATAATTATTATTATAATTATTATGTTTTTTTTTAAATTTGATTTATTTATTTGAGAGAGAGCATGCAGGTGGAGTGGTGGGGAGGGAGGCCGAGGCAAAGAATCTCAAGCAGACTCTAAAGCTGAGCACAGAGCCCAAAGAGGGGCTCGATTGCAAGACCCTGAGATCACGACCTGACCTGAAACCGAGAGTTTGACGTTTCACCCACTGAGCCACCCAGGCACCCCTTAACTGTTATGTTTTTAAAATACCAGGTAACTTGTCATTTCCCAAGGTTTATATCTTTTGTTTAAAAAAACGTTTATGTAGTGATATCGATCATTTTATGTGTAATGTATTTGTTTTTTGAATCTTTCCCTCTTCTGATGCCAAGAAATAATCTTGTATTTTCTTTTAAAGCATAAACAGCACATAAGTCTTTAATCAATTTATAAATGTCAATTTATCTACTTTCACACTGATGGTCAATGGTACCACTTCCTACCATTTTTTTTTTTTTTTTTTTAAGATTTTATTTATTTATTTGACAGAGAAAGACACAGCGAAAGAGGGAACACAAGCAGGGGGAGTGGGAGAGGGAGAAGCAGGCTTCCTGCCGAGCAGGGAGCCCGATGTAGGGCTCGATCCCAAGACCCTGGGATCATGACCTGAGCCGAAGGCAGACGCTTAACGACTGAGCCACCCAGGCGCCCCTGCTTTCCATTTTCTAATTTTTGTGGAAATATACCAGGCCCCAGGGTACACATGTGTGTGCTTCCTAAGTGCTCTGTGAAATCCATTGTATCTATTTGTCAAACCAAATGGATGTTGATATCTGCTTTTTCTGCCCCATTCTGATTTTTTTCTTTAAAAGTTCTTTGTTATTTATGAATTTGTACTCACCCATATGAAATTTGGGGTCAGCCTAGGTTTGTCAACTTGTTCAGTAAATGTCACTTACCTCATGCTGGCATAATTTCAGGTTCTGGGAATACAGTAAACAAAACAGACAGAAGTCCTCATCCTTACCAAGTGTACATTCTTACGAGGGAGAGAGAAAATGAGCAAGACACATGATAAAAAATACATACTAGATGATACAGTGATAATTCTAAAAATAACAGATGTAGCATGTTTATTAGCTGTTTATATGTTGATTAATCACCAAAATATCTCAGTAGTTTACAACAGCAAATATTTAATTCTAGCTCGCATTATATGAAAACTATGAACAGATAAAGAGAAAAAATCTTTGTTTACAAAGTTGCCCAGAAAAACAAGTCTCTAGGTTTTGTTTTTATCATGTCTTTGATGATCCGAAATCCTATTTAGGCATGTACTTTAAAAATTTTCTAAGGTTTTTAATAGACTTCCTCAAGATTTGAATTGTAAATGAAGTCTCTTTGACTAATTAGGCTTGTTTATTTGATATATTATGTTCTGGTATAAGGTCATCACTTGATATTCTGATTATTGAAGTGTTATATAACTGAATTTTCTTGTCAAATGCATTATAATGAACTCTCATATCAAACTTTTAACCATGTCCATTTTTAAGTCTTTTGTCATTTATAGTTACTGTTCTGATGCTCTTGTGAAATGTGTCATCTTCAAGGAGATTCATGAACAGGATTTTTTTTTTTTTAAGATTTATTTATTTTTTTTCTTTTAGAGAGAAAGTGTACAAACAGGGAGAGGGACAGGGGAGAGAATCTCAAGCAAAATCCTTGCTAAGCATGCAGGGTTTGATCTGAAGACCCTGATATCATGACCTGAGCCGAAATCAAGAGTCAGAATCTTAACCGACTGAGCCATCCAGGCACCCCAGATTCACAAAGAGGACTTCTACAAATACAGGTACTTGATATCTTTAAAATCCTAAAACTAAACTGGGTAAGAATTGCCAGAACCTGCATTCAAACTGAATAAAATTGGTTACATGGGACTAAATGAATTGAGGAAGATGATTAGAGTTTTTATGACTCTTATTGGTTCTCTAATGTTTGCTCTTCCAAATTAAGGAAATTTTCTCCTAAAATATCTATGTCTTATGAGAAATGTGGTAAAGTATTCATTTGTGAACAAATTAAAGCATTTAACTTTTCTCTCTACCCGAACCCTCTGATATTCAAAGTCTCAGGGATGTTTTTTCTTTCATGGCAGTCATAGTCATTTACATATGTTCAATAAGAATCTCTTCTCCTTGTAACAGGATACCAATTGGAAACTTTGATGGTTTTACCAAGGATTTGACTGGGATGCCGTATTTGAAGGAGACATTCATAGACTCAGATATGACCAGATAGCTTTAAGGAACTAAGGTTGACTTTATGGAGCCATAAAGCCCCTTGGAAATGTTGGCCTGACACCTTCCCAGCAGCCTTGCCAATTGAGTAAAGAATGTCACTTTTTGGCAGGTGCAGGAACCTTGAGAAGAGGAATTCACCCAAATCTACAGGTATTGCAGGCATGTCTGATGGTAAGTATTTGGCTTGAATCTGGCCTAGAGAGCCTACTAAAAGTTCAATAAAGAATCCTTGATGAAGTCCCAAAAGTTCATTTTTGCTTTTGTTTCCCTTGCCTTTGGAGACATGTCTTAAAAAGAAGTTGTTTGGCCGATGTTGAAGAGGTTACTGCCTATGTTCTCCTCTAGGATTTTGATGGATTCCTGTCTCACATTAAGGTTTTTCATACATTTTGAATTTATCTTTGTGTATGATGAAAGGGAATGGTCCAGTTTCATTCTTCTAAATGTAGCTATCCAATTTTCCTAGCACTACTTATTGAAGAGATCGTCTTTTTTCCATTGGATATTTTTTCCTGATTTGTCAAAGATTAGTTGACCATAGAGTTGAGGGCTTCTGCACAGCAAAGGAAATAGTCAACAAAACTATGAGGCAACCCACAGAATGGGAGAAGATATTTGCAAATGGCATTACAGATAAAGGACTAATATCCAAGATCTATAAAGAACTTCTCAAACTCAACACTCAAAAAACAAATAACCCAGTCAAAAAATGGGCAGAAGACATGAACAGACACTTCTCCAAAGAAGACATACAAATGGCTGACAGACACATGAAAAAATGCTCAACATCACTAACCATCAGGGAAATACGAATCAAAACCACAATGAGATATCACCTTACATCAGTTAGAATGGCAAGAATTAACAAAATGGGAAACAACAAATGTTAGTGAGGATGTGGAGAAAGGGAAACCCTCTTACACTGTTGGTAGGAATGCAAGCTGGTATAGCCACTATGGAAAATAGTATGGAGGTTCTTCAAGTTATTAAAAATAGAGCTACCCTGTGACCCAACAATTGCACTACTAGGTATTTACCCCAAAGATAGAGATGTGGTGAAAAAAAGGGACGCATGCACCCCAATGTTCATAGCAGCAACGTCCACAATAGTCAAATTGTGGAAGGAGCTGAGATGTCCTTCAACAGATGAATGGATAAAGAAGATGTGGTACATATATACCATGGAATATTACTCAGCCATCAGAAGGGATGAATACCCACCATTTGCACTGATGTGGATAGAACTGGAGGGGATTATGCTAAGTGAAGTAAGTCAAGCAGAGAAAGACAATTATCATATGGTTTCACTCAAATGTGGAATATAAACAATAATAGCAAGGAGGACCACAGGGGAAGGGAGGGAAATCTGAAGGGGGAGAAATCAGAGAGAGAGACGAACCCTGAGAGAGACTATGGACCCTGGGAAACAAACTGAGTGTTTCAGAGGGGAGGGGGGTGGGGGGATGGGGTAACAGGGTGATGGGTATTAAGGAGGGCACGTGTTGCGATGAGCACTGGGTGTTATATGCAACTAATGAGTCACTGAGCACTACATCAAAAACTAATGATGTACTATACAGTGGGTAACTGAACATAATAATAATAATAAAAAAGAGAATCCTTATAAAAAGTTCCAGCAAAGCAGATTTTAAAAGATCTATATGGCCAATCATCATTCTTGCTGAGCTTATGTAAATAATTAGGCCTTTATTAAAATTGGACTTGTTTTATAAAGAATTTGTCTTGATTTAGCTATCTCTGGAAGTGAGGGTATTTATATAGAGAAAAATCATGTCTGAATAACACACCTTTGTGAATCTTAAATTCTAGTTTTGATTCTTTGAATGTTGTTTGTCTAAGCTAGATAACTTGAGGTAAACTTCAGAGAAATTGCCACAACATCTCATGTATAGACAATCTTCGGGCTTATTATTCTGTGGAGATAATAACAGGACGCATGGACATATGATTACTTGAACGGCTGGAAAATGGGATGGATTCCCCAACAACTGTATAACTCAGCTATCACCTTGACCAATTTTGTATAGCTGGGATGACAAAATTGCTCCTTAAAAGCTGCAGTATATCTCACTTCATGGGGTTAACTATGGACTTGTGAAAATAATGGATAACCCCACTTTCCTCATGATTGGATTGGATGTTGCACTTGGGGATGCCTATATCCCCAGACATGTCTTCTCCTACTTGCCAGTGATTCCTCATAATTAAGATATTGTTAAGTGAGACATCCAATAAAGACAGCTTCTTGATGGTTTTATCCCCTAGCCATTTTTTTATCCCAGGAGCCACCTCTATTAATGTAAAATTGCAAATAGAGGCTTTAGCCAAGCATACAGTGGCCATCTTTAACTAAGCTTGACATGCAAAAATTCAAAAAAGTGGCCCTCTAAAACTCAGTGGTGCCTTGATATCCTGACTGCAGCTCAAGGAGGAACCTATGCTTTATTAAAACAGAGTGTTTGTATATACTCCAGATACCACAAAAATGTGACAGGGTTACTAAAAGACATGAATACCCAAATTGGCACATTAAACCATCCCTCTCTTTCCTTTAGTGATTAAACTCCTGAACTGGAGGAGGGTTTTTGTCAACTATCAAGACTCTTATTTGGGCTTCTTTTTCTTTCTTTCTTTCTTTTTTTTTTTTTAAGATTTTATTTATTTGTCTGAGAGAGAGGGAGAGCAAGCACGAGAGAGAGCAAGCATGAGAGAGAATGAGCACCAGAGGAGGGGAGAGGGAGAAGCAGGCTCCCCGCTGAGCAGGGAGCCCAATATGGGGCTTGATCCCCAGACCCCAGACCCTGGGATCATGATCTGAGCTGAAGGCAGAAGCTTAACTGACTGAGCCACCCAGGTGCCCCTCTTTTTGTTATTCTAATTATATTTTGCTGTTTTCTCCCATGTCTCTCTACCTGATGCTGAGAGTCCTTCAATGCCATCCATGACTTCAAGCTGACAGATGATCCTTTCTACGTAGGGAGATCCATACGTGTGGTCTACCTTGGATTTAGCTGCCTCTGCCTTTCATAACTTCTGTATGTAAGTCCCCAACTGACCAATATTAACCCATAAATAGGGACATCGCTACACCCCTCATTCAGCAGGAATGTGTTACAGAAGATAAGACCTTCCACCCTCAGCAACCTTAAAGATTTAAGGGTCAAAATTGTTCAGGCGGGGAATGATATGGAGAACAAAGGCAAAAGAAATGTAGAAACAAAAAAATAAATCTCCTTACAAACACTGCAGCCCATTGACAGATACAGATAAGGCAGGCAGTGACCTTCCTCAAGGAACTCAACTGCCTTCATGTTACTATTTTGCTAGAGGCAAAAAGCAACCTTTGCTTGACATTAGCCTGACCTCCAGGTTCCTGTAAGTCTTCCTTAACGTATCAAAATCCCTTTGGAAATTTCTTTATTTCTACCCCCCCAAGATAAATGTTAGCAATCATTCTCCAAGCATATGGCCCACTGATGTACATCTGAATGTCTCATGACTAATGTTTTACTAGATAGTAGTAAATGACCTTATCTTAACAGAGCTAGCCCTTCAAGGTCCTGGAAGCCTTGCTTCTAAATTCCTGACAGACTTAAGCCCTAACCCAAATAACAAAAAAGTACATAATCAGTCACTCCTCACAATCCCAGTGTAGCTCTTTCTCCCCAAGGGTCCTGTCCAGGTGATTTAATAAAAAACACCTTTTTTTGTTGTTGTTCACACACACACACACACACACACACACACACACACACACACAAAGACAGAAGAAAACTATAATTAACTATCACTCTGCAGGGATAGGCTTAATTTCAAGTGAATTTTCATTCCAGAATATGACCTGAAAAAGCAACCACTGGAAGGAGGCAAGATCATGAACATAGAATGAAACCACTGAAGTGCAGTTAAAGCTTCTCCTCAAACATGGCATATTCTGTTGGCCAAAGTCATTGGCAAAGCACAGAGTTAAAGTAGGGACATACTTGCCACCTATAGGAAAACATGATGAAAGAAGGAAAGGAACTAACAATTATGAACAAACAGTACAATCTGTCCATAGCCCATCCTCTAGTCACAAATAGATAATCTGAGTGCCTCTTATAGATGAAATCCATTTATCTGCTTCCTGATAACCCCCAAATCTCTTTAAACTATGGAACCAGGTTTGAATTTCAAAATCATGTGATACAGTCATATCAGAGTTTGAACCAGAGACCACTGAACTAGAAGGACAAATTATTTGCCCACCACAAATTCAACATATAACCAGGGATGAATAAGGACAGAATAATAAAAATAAAGGCCCTATTTGAAAGGAAAAGAATGTTAATGGCTCATGGTAATTCAGTAATTGTTCTGTGCAATCATTACAAGGATTTCTGTCCCTAAGGCTCTGAGGCTAACTTATTTGGTAAATCCTTTAAATTTGCATTTTCAGCCCTGAAAGTCATGAAATTTCTGGTTTCTTCCTCCTCCCTTTCATATCTATCAGGAAAGAGACTGGCATATATATATTTTTTTTTTCTGTACTCATCTTTTTCTTGTAGTATCTTATCAAATGCAGCTTATAGCAATCAACTCACACTACAGACATTCTTTCCTAGAACCTCTTCTCTTAAAGCCATGAGGGTCATTAGCTACATTTTCTACCTTCCAAATTATCCCACAAAAACGTTTACCAAAGCAGAATACAGTCATTTTCTAACATCCTATAAGCTTTACTTCATACTATTTTCTTCTTCAAACACAATTCCACGTAATTTGTTGTTTTGGTCATGGTGGTGGTGGTGACAAAAACTTGCTTCTAGAAAGATATAATATAGAATGCATAATAATTTTGTTTATTAGACAATTTCTGCTGCATTAACAATTTATAATCACAAACATTATTTCTTCTCACATTATATAAGAACTCTGGCTTGGTGAAGCTCTGCTGGGCTCTGGTATGCTCATCTCCATTAAGCACAAGTGTTTTCTCATTAGACTGAAGGAGTAGCTTTTTTAAAAATTATGTTCTTATCAGAGTGGAGGCCAAGAACAAGAGAAATTGAGCCAAAGCATGCAAGCTCACTAAGGTTTCTGCTCAGATGTGATTCAAACCATGACATTTCACATGCCATTGACCAAAGCAAATTAACTAGCTAATCCTAAATTCAATGGGAAATTATCTTCTATTTATAGGAAAGTATGTCAAAGGCAGAGAGAGAATGGATAATTGTAAACAAATAATTGAATATACCAGGACAGGTAAGAGAGATATCAAGACAAGAAGTCAGTAAAATTCTATTCCAAACAGAATTTTCTAGGGAAAGACAAACGAGAATAAATGTTGTGAATAACTGCAATACAAAACATACATCTTAAGCAGTTTTCCAATGAGACTCTTTGAACAGTGAACTCATTCTTTCTGTTTTAACATATATTTTTATTACATCCTCATTTTAATAGGTTATTTTTATTACACCCTCAATTTAATAGGTTAAAGATTTCTAGAGTAAAAGTTATTTTTCATCATCTCATTAAATTTGAGGCCAAGTTTCTATTGTCATCTGTACTCCATTATTGTCAATGAGAAGCCCATGAAGTGTCAAATTTCTTTCTCTTTGTTTTTCATATTCTAAACTTTACCATACACATCTAGGTGATAATATTTTTCCAGCACATTTGAGATTTCTTATGATTATTTGTCTAAGGTTTAACCTCTATACTTATTCTTGAAAACTCTTAGTCTAGTTTATTGCTTGTTTGTTCATTTTTAAGATTTTTATTTATTTATTTGTCAGAGAGAGAGAGGCAGGCAGAGGGAGAACAGGCACCCCGCTGAGCAAGGAGCCCGATGTGAGACTCAAGATCCCAGGATCCTGGGATCATGACCTGAGCCAAAGGCAGATGCTTAACTGACTGAGCCACCCTAGCGTCCCTGTTTGTTTGTTTCTTAAATACTGCCTCATAATTCTCTTTGCTGTCTTCATCTGCAACTCCTAGTATTATACATTGGAACTTTGTTTTCCTTTGCTATATATTTTAATTGTTTTTGTTTGTTTATCTTTAGTCTTTTTGATGCATTCTGGCTAGTTTCCTTAGACTTATCTTCCAATTTACCTACTCTGCATTCAGTTGTATCTAATCTCCTATTCCCTCAGTTTGTTTGAGATCTTAATGTCAATTCTTAATGTCGGTGTCTATGTTGTGGCTTCTGTTTACTGGGAGGTGAAGTTTTCCATTTCCCATTTCAGAGCAAGCCCTGGTTTCATGCCAGACACCTAACTCTAGTAACATCCCCAATGAATTCTTGTAATTATACACTTTCTCCCTTTCTAGGGCTAACAAGCTAAGATACCAGGTTCTGGAGCCTACATTCTGCCTTATGCTCCCTCTGGACTTCCACATCAGCTTGCCAATTTGCCACTTGTGCAAGTGCATTACAATCACACAGAAATATAAAGTCTATTGGGGGAAAACTTATAATTATATCAGTAGCAGAATACATATAATTCCCTAAACTCTCATTATTCTAGAGTATGACAGTTAGGATGCACAGAACTCTACAACAGAGTTCCAGTAGAAAGGAATCCTGACTCCCATAATGTTCTCTATATTTTCAGCCTCAGGGAAACAGAGAACACAGAGAGTACCTACACAAATATGCAACAGTGAAAGCTCACCAGCTGAAGAGGTGACTCTGTTTTAGGGAGACTCTGAAGTTTGGTAGCTGTTGCCAGTTTACACTCTAGTGCTAAGTCTTATGTACTGAGCCAACCATTTTCTAAAATACAGAAATCAATGCTCAGGTCCACCACAATGTGTCTCCTCATCCTCTAAACTTAAGCTCATTTTTCTCATTAGAAGGCATTTTTGTCAAAGCAAAATGTTCATAATTTCTACACCTAAATTTCTTTTCTTATACTTAGATAACTTTCATGGAAAATATTAGACAGTGGAGAGAATTTTTTCCCTTAAATGAAATGTCTGTTTTATCAATTGTCTACAAAAGGATCTATAACATTTTGATGCCTGGAATTATTTCAAGGTAGTGTTTTCTCTTATCTGGAAAAGTTAAATATATTGACATAATTATCATTTAAATGCCTGGATGTAAAGTTGGGACTTGCTGAGATATGAGGTGATGCAATATGTATTACAGAAATTTAGGTACCAAGTTACCTGTAGTATATCAATAAAGGTTTTTTTTTTCTTTTCTTTTTTTCTTTCTTAGCTTCAGTGTACATGAGAAATTTCTAGTTGTATTTTACCTCATTAGCAAGTTTCAAACACATTTTTAAATGGTGCTGTAATTATCCATTTTGGTTTTAAGACTATGTAATTTTATGTGGCAGGGAGATACAAATATCATCATTTCATATTTCTGTTTCTGAATGAGCTATAATTTCATATGCCATATGTGATCCTTTCACATAATTTCTTACACTGTATCATGAAATGCTAATGATTAGATGAAGTACATTTAAGAAAGGAAGACTTGGTGAGAATGATAAAAGGGCATTTGGTTTATTGAAGCTTGCCCCTGGTAATATACTGCCCCACCCCCCAGGATAATATTGATTCTAATTGCTTTTTTTTTTTTTAATATTTTTTTTTTAAGATTTTATTTATTTGACAGAGAGACACAGCGAGAGAGAGAACAGTAGCAGGGGGAGTGGGAAAGGGAGAAGCAGGCTTCCCGCTGAGCAGGGAGCCCGACGCGGGGCTCGATCCCAGAACCCTGGGATCATGACCTGAGCCAAAGGCAGACACTTAATAACTGAGCCACCCAGGTGCCCCATCTAATTGCTTTTTAAAAGACCTTGTCTCTTTGCTTCAGTAACTTTGCCAGATCAGTAAATAAGTCATTCCCTAAAAATTAACCCTGGGTCCCAGCCTACAAAAGCTGTAATCAATTTGATAATTATATTTATTTTGACTAATTAATATTTTTCTTACCTTAATAGTATTTACCTGGGAAAGTGACTACTTATATAAGATAAATGCTTATTTATAGATGATTCTGGGGGAAGGCTGATTGACATGTAAGTGGTTAGGCTGTGATATCTGATTTATCCAGCATGTCTGACATTATGTGTAAGATTAACCAGAAAGTTTCTAAATCTCTACTTTAAATTGCTTTACCCAGCAGATGCAGTTTATCTGGGAAATGCGACTCTCAAATTTAAAAAGACACACAAGGAATCTGGGATTTTCCTGCATCTAAAAAACTCGTATTAAATACTGATCATTAATCATTACGTTAAGCCCTGGCTCCAATGTTTTTACTATATGAATAAAGTATGACAAATACTACAGCCAACTGAATGCACATTACAATGTCACACATTGAAAGGACAATTGTCCTATATTAGAATTCCACTGTACTCTGGAATAGTACCTTTAAAATTGCTTAACCTAAAAAAAAAATTTAAAAATAAAAAAAATAAAATTGCTTACCCTAACACATTTGCTGTTACCATATGTCAACATGCATTACTACAAAGCTGATTATCCTTTAAGAAATTTTTTTCAAAGTCCTAGTAAACGGGGCCACTTTTTTTTTTAGCATTCTCTCACTTTTATTCATAAACATGACTCATAAAAATCTGAGAAACTGTAAACTTAAAAATTCTAATTGAAGATCATTCCTACTTTTTTCAGCATTCTGTGAAGAATTAAAAAAACGATTTGTAAAGACTAATTAGTAACAATCATGTAATTTCTAAGAAATATATGCTTATTACCATAAGCATGTATATCTATACAAAATAGGTGAGCAAAAGAAAAGGAATCAATCTTATAACTTTGCCATAGCATACAGCCAAATAGATTAAAAACAAATCATAAAATGATTGACATTTTATAACTGGTAAGTTACTAAATAGACTATCATAAATTATTTCAAAATACTCAATTTTAAAATTAATAGAATGCCACAGCCTTATTTATTTATAGCTATTACCTTGTATGAAAGAATATGCCCTAAAGGTATCTGTACCCTGTTTAATGGAATAAACATATAATAACTTTTAATTATTCTTATTTTATATACTAAATCTCATAACATTAAATAAACACACTTTGACTCTACAAAGCAGAATGAAAAAATATTTGCCATAGACCAATAACTTTTAGGTTTTACAGTTAATTTGAGAATTCCAGCTTTCTTTTGAATTTATACTTTCAATCTAACCATATTAGATATCAAGTTGACATACTATTCATGTATTATCCATGTTCTTTCCATTTCAACTTCAGTGGGTTGGTCACTCCAATCAAGATGGTGAAGTGATCGTGTCTGGAGTATAGCTACAGAAGCTCAACAGTAACATACAACGACTATTTCAAGTCACTGGAGAGTATTCAATGTAAAAAGCCTGGATGAGATATGATCCTTTTTTTTTTTTTTTTAAGATTTTATTTATTTATTTGACAGAGAGAGAGAGAGGGAGAGAGGGAGAGAGAGAGAGAGAACAAGCAGGTGGAGCAGCTCGCAGGGGGAGGAGAAGCAGGCTCCTTGCTAAGCAGGGAGCCAGACGCAGGGCTCTTGAGGGCTCGCTCGATCCCAAGCCCTAGGATCATGACCTGAGCCAAAGGCAGACGCTTACCAACTGAGCCACCCAGGCACCCCGAGATACAATCCTTGAGAGAAAGTAAGAACAATATATTTTTTTAAAGATTTTATTTATTTATTTATTTGAGAACGTGAGAGAGAGAGAGAGAGAGAAAGAGAGCATGAGTGGGGGTTGGGCAGGTAGAAGCAGGCTCCCGCTGAGTCAGGAGACAGACTCAGGGCTCGATACCAGGACCCTGGGATCATGACCTGAGCTGAAGGCAGGTGCTTAACCGACTGAGCCACCCAGGCGCCCCAACAATATGCGTTTTTATATTGACAATGATTCAGGGCATTTTTAAAATATGCAGTGCTAGGGGAAAGAATCCAAGCAACAATTAGTTTGTGGGGAGAGAGGCTGGGGTTCAGCGCTGGCATCGTAGCTCAAATAAGAACAAAGGCATAGAAAGAAGAGACATCAGAGAAATGGTCCCCAAATGTGAAGCAACATTCCTGTGACAATTGCAGATACATATACAACATGTGCGTATGTGGAGACTCCAAGAAACCAAGACAAAGCAAAACAAGAAGACAAAAGAGCTAATAGAGATTTCAGAAGCCAGGAGACACTAGGAATCAGAACTGGTAAATGCTTCAATTGATACTAGAGAAAAATTTGTGTTTAGGAATAAGAGCTACATCCCAGGAATAAGGGGAAAATGAAACAAAGCAGTTCTAAGAAAATCTAACTAATTTAGGTAAATGAAATTCCATATATCTATAAAAAAATAACTCTTTGGAGGAAGATGACATAAGCAGGGACTTCTGTAAGTGTTTATACATAATCTTCAATCAATAATTCCAAGGCAGGCTTCTAATTGGAAAATTACCAAAACCAAAAGGGAAAAAAAAACAATAAAAATACCTAGATATGATGTTGATATTAGAATTATTAGAAAAGAGTTTTGAAATGATCATGATTAATGTCTAAGAACATGTGGAAAAAAAGCAGAGAATTTTAGCAGATACCAATAATGTGTATTTAATAAGTCAAGTGAAAATTATACAACAAAAATATTTCAATGCTGAAGTGTGTACATAATAGCTTTAATAGACAAGTTATTAGAGGATAAACACAGTGGAAAAGAAGATTATTGTACTAAAATGTAGGTCAATAAAAATATGCAAGTTAAGAAGAGAGAGATAAAAATAATAAGTAAACACACAAAAAAAGAATAATAGATTTATAGTACACAGCTAAAAGACCTCGCATGCATGCTTTTGCACAGCCAGTAGAAGTGATAAAGTAAAATAAAAGACATATTTGAATAAATGCTGACCAAAATTTTCTAGCACTAACAAAAAATAGCTTAAAAAAAAATTCCTTATAACTGAAAAGCAGATTTTTTTTTAAAGTAAGTACCTCTTAGGGGCACCATAGTTAAACTCTTGAATATCAAATTCAAATAAAAATATTTAAAATAAGAAAGATCCATTAAAGTAGAATAAACTAATCTACAGTGAAGCAATAATAAGACTGATAAGTGATTTTCAACAGACAAGAGGGTGGTCAGCAGACAATTAAGTTGTATAATTTATTACTAAAATAAGAAAAATCCTCCAAATTAGAATTCTACTCCTAGTGGGAATGCCGTCTAAAAAAAGCAAGCAAAATTATAAGTTAAAAAAAAAAAAAGGAAAGAATTCATTGACAGTAGACCAGTACTAAAAGGAACAGCAGAAAGGGATATTTTAAGAAAATTTAGAATTTCCTTTACAAACACAGCAATACAGGGAAGAAGAAATACCACCAAAAAGGATAAATTATTATTGACTTAAAAATTATCATTTACTATTTAACACAACAAAAATAATGACAATTTTATGTAGGGTTTAATATATAAGATGTCAAAATAGCAAAAAAAAATCAATGCAATGGGGTTAAACAGTTTTAAAATTGTTCCATTTGTTTCAAATGATAAAATTATAATTTAAGATGAACTAAAATAAATTATAATATCTAGAGCAAATACTAAAGAAAAAAAGAAGTAAAATAAATTGTTACTGAAGGAGAAAATGAAGACAGTGAAGAATATTACTAATTCAAAGAATGTAAAAAAGAAGAAAAAGGGCAAAAATTAAAAAAAAAATAGCAAGATGGTAGACTTGAACAGAAATATATCAGTAATTAATTGTACGTACACTAAATAAAAATAAGCAATAGATACTGTGAAACCAGATTAAAGTAAAACAAAATAATAGCAGAAACTTAGGTTAGTGGCTCATATGAAACTTTTTTTTTTGCTCATATGAAACTTTTAAAAAATAAAAATAATATACTTTGAAAGTAAAATGATGGAAAACATTATACCATCTAACCATTAATCAAAAATAAAAAAAAGTCTGGTATAGTTATATTACAGATAAAATGGACTTAAAGTTATAGATGATTATTAGAGAGATGTTCCACAATGAAACATTTTCAATCCAAGAGGACTATATCTTGCCTTAAATCTGTGTACATCCAGTAACATGATTTCAAACTATAGCTAAAAAAAAAAAAAAAACGCAAACCAAAAGAAAATAAAAGGATAAATAGAACAATCCAGTGAAACAGTGGGATACATTAACATATATTTCTCAATAGCTGACAAACAAAATTCTGTATGGATATAGAAAGTTGAATGGCACAATGAATAAACTTGAACTAATTTACATGTGTAGAAAACTAAGTATGAAGCGTAGAATTTACCTTCTTCTAAAGTACATAAGGACACTATCTCAATGAAATACATACTGACATTTAGAAAAACCCTCAGCAAGTTTCAAAATATATACCTGTAACCAGACTAAAATGATATCATCTCCCACCTGTCACAACGGCTAAAAATAACACCGGCTGGAAAAACAGATTATTGGTGAGGATGAAGAGAAAGGGGAAGGCTCTTCCACTGTTGGTAGGAATGCAAACTGGTGCAAACACTTTGGAAAACAGTATGGAGGTTCCTCAAAAAGTTAAAAATAGAGCTACCCTATGATCCAGCAATTATACTACTAGGTATTTATACAAAGGATACAAAAATACAGATTTGAAGGGACACATGCACCCCAAATTATGGAACGAGCCCAAATGTCCATCAACTGATGGACTGATGAATGGATAAAGTGGTACACACACACACACACATGCACACACACACAATGGAATATTACTCAGCCATAAAAAGAAGGAAATCTTGCCATTTGCAATGATGTGGATGGAAGTACAGAGTATTATGTTAAGCAAAATAAGTCAGAGAAAGACAAATACCGTATGATTTCACTGATATGTGAAATTTGAGAAACAAAACAGATGAGCATAGGGGAAAAAAAAAGAGAAAGGCAAACCATAGAACAGACTCTTAACTATAGAGAACTGAGCGTTCCTGGAGGAGAGGTGGGCAGGGGTTGAGCTAAATGGGTGATGGGCATTAAGGAGGGCACTTGGGTGTAGTGTGTAAGGGACTCACTGAATTCTACACCTGAAAATGATATTACAGTGCATGTTAACTAACTGGAATTTAAATAAAGACTTGAAGAAAAAGAAAAAATGAACTAGATATCATTTTTAAAGTACACTAGAGAAATGTCAACTCGCTGGTAATTAAAACATACACTTCACATTTTGATTGATCAAAGGAGAGGCTTTTTTGTTTTGTTTCTTTCAATTCCTGTTTCAAATAAAATATTAACGCTGAATATATTATATGCCATTTAGATTTCTTTTCATGAAAATGTAAATAATAAAGTGAAAATAATGTTCTTTCCTCTAAAATATTTTGCTATCAACGAAATCATAACAACATCAATATATTCATCAGTTGTGTTTTATTTTTCACCAACATTAAGATTTACTCAATGCAGGTAAACATCTGTAACTCTTAGTATTATAGAAAGTAGTGCCATCTATTGAACTTTTAGGCCTTGATCCTCCAAATATTCCACAGCATTATATCAACTATGACTAGGTTATTCATTCTTACTTACTCAAAGGCAATTGTAAAAATACAGATCCTTTTATTTAGAGTACAGAGAGTCCACTTTGTGAATTTTCATCTAAGTTATTGATTTTTATGTGCATATTATTTACACAGAATAATGGAGGTCAGTGACTTTTTACCTACCTAAGAATAAATTAAGCGATGACTGCAATATAACTGTAACATAGTTAAAGCCAGAAAAGGGCATTGCAAGAATCTTAAGAAGTGGAATACGTTCCTTTCAAGAGAAGGAATAATATGGGGGAATTTTACACCCCAAGATTTTTCTGTGAAGGAGAATTGGGCATCAATTATGTCCTTTGAGTAAATACTCGATATAGAAGGGCTGATTTGTTCTTTCACTCTGAATCTTGCAGGTGTCTCCCTTTCTTTCTTTTTTTTTTTTTTTTTTAAAGATTTTATTTATTTATTTGACAGGGAGAGACACAGCGAGAGAGGAAACACAAGCAGGGGGAGCGGGAGAGAGAGAAGCAGGCTTCCTGCGGAGCAGGGAGCCTGATGCAGGGCTCGATCCCAGGACGCTGGGATCATGACCTGAGCCGAAGGCAGACGCTTAACGACTGAGCCACCCAGGTGCCCCAGGTGTCTCCCTTTCTTAACATTTTCCTGGCCACATGTATGCACTATGTAGAACTGAGCAGTGGCCATCCTATTCTTAGGCATGTACCAACCGGTCTCTATTCTGCCCTCTGCCTCCCTGACAGTGACAGGCAGCCTACTTCAGCCTGGATCTTTATTTGCCTTTCATCCTAGGTCACTGGGTTTGCAACTACCTAGTGTAAAGCCTTCATAAAGGAAATTATCAGTCTAGTTCATTCCCTAGTTTTCAAACATTTGTTCAGAGTCAATTTATTTCAAATTAAAAAATACAGTGATAACATTAAAGTACAAGATATAACAGACTGATTCACTTCCTCGGGGCATGGTAGGTTACAGACAAAAGAAAAAGGGGAAAAATGCTTTGAAGGAATATTTTTGCAAAGTTTTGTGTGCAGATATTTATACTAGAGTTGATCATAGTAGTGATATAAAAACAATGGCTCTCTGAGACAGGTGAAATGAGAAAGAAGTCAGAAGGAGACCTGTAAAAAAGTCACATCTTAAGAGAAACAAACTACTGGATCCATTTGATGACTGGATATAATCTTTACATAAGTTGAATTCTATAAAGATTTGTGCATTTCATGGTGCTTCATGAACATAAGTCCTCATAATATATCTCTTTTCTTGCCAAGCATTTACAGTTTCCCATTATATATGTGTCCATTTGATGAGTTATGATGCTTAGAGGTAAATTAAAAATAATTTACTACAAGCCACTCTTGTCAAGATGACACTAATTATTCTGAAAGCAGCATTGTGTTTAATGCAATATGAGTACAGATTAAAGTATCTCTTAAACAAGTCAGAGTGTAAGGTTCTGGGTGCGTACTGACTCTGCTTCAAAACTCTAAGTGCGTCTCACAATGTGGCAGGGTTGACCTCTGCCTGTCATTCTGCATAGACTGCTCCTGACGGAAGAAAGGTAGACCTTCCTAGATACATTGAGTTTACTCAGAGAGTGTATATTTATTCTGTTTCCCCATCAGGTAAGATAACAGTTTTCACCATAACCTGATGTTTCAACAATAACCCTGTTATTAATCAAAAGAATAAAATTAGGAATAATTTATCCATATTTATCACAAGTACAGTTTTCTGTTGATTTTTAAAATCAACTTTAATGGACTCATAAATTTAAAAATTAGTTTATGGAGAAAAGGAGGGAGAGAGTGAGAGATGCTATTTGCATCCTGATCAAGCATTATTGAATCTTTGTAGTGTACCCCTTAAATTTCATTCTATTAAGAGGTGTAATATTAATCTATATCTTTCAAATAGCAGCGATAGTATCTACTTGAAAATAAGGTAGACAAGTTGCCTTTGTAAACTGTAATACAGTTTATGTTCAGTTGAGGTTAGCATGATTGTTCATTAAAAAAAATCTTTGAACTTTAGTGTCTTTATACTACAAAAGAATAGCATTAATAGAGTGGTATATGTATGTGCACATTGTGTGAACCGAGTGATGAAATAAATACAAAAATGCACTGTAATTTGTAAAGTTACAAAATTGAATTTTGTGGTTTAATGTAATGTGAACTTATTTATGATTTATAATAAACCTACTTTCTTCATAGAACAAAGGCCACATGAATGAATCAGGTCACATAATCTATCTCTAGAACCAATATATATATTTTAAAGATTTATTTATTTATTTTAGAGAAAGAGAGTGGGGGGAGGGACAAAGGGAGAGAGAGTCTAAAGCGGAGTCCACGCGGAGAGCAGAGCCCAATGCGGGGCTCAATCTAATGACCCAAGAGTTGATGCTCAACCAACTGGGCCACACAGATGCCCCATTTCTAGAACCAATATTTTAAACTGATGCTACCTAACTATGAACTTGACTTGTATGTCTTTTAACAATGGTAGTTTGAAAGAGTATTTAAATTCAACTCATCCACTCATTCATCTAGCAATCATTTATCAAGGGCTGGGCTCTGATCTGAACACTTAAGGTTACATAGACAATTTAAGCATCATTCTTACTTAAAGAGACTTATGATAGTAGAAGCCATATGTACCTATGGAAATAAATATAACATGAAAGTGCCACGTAACAGAAAACAAGAATTTATTAACTCTTTAATTCTGCAACAAATTTCAGAGAAAATTATAACAAGACTTTTAAACAGAGAAATGTGAATATGGAAAATTCTGGGTTGAATTCAGAATGTGTAAGACTATTATATTTTGGGAACAGGCAGTATACCATTGTGGCTAGGCCTGGAGTGTACCAAGAGAAATATTAAGAGATACAGTGGGGGAAAGCATTTTACACAAACTTGTGAAAAGCCTGTATTGACATACCATGGTGTCTACTTTATTGCAGTTTTTAAACATCATGTGTCGAAAGGACATAAGGGATAGCACCCCTACAGGATTTTTATGATAATTAAAGATTATTCTATAAAATGCCATCCACAATTTCTGCCACATTAGAAATACTGAAACGTATTTCTTTCCCATTCTGATGATGTCATAAACACCATTTTTTCTTCACACTCAACAGAACTGACACCTTCTGACCCTGGATTGCCTGCAAGTTTGCGCCCTCCATTCACAAGGTTCATATTCTACTGAGAGCAGACCTTATTGTATTAGCTGCACCTTGCGGTGGGATGTTTTGTATGTGCACGCGTGTGTGTGGATGGGTGGGTGGGTGTGGAGAGCATCCATTCTTAACATGATTTTGTTTTTTTCAATTTCAGTCACCAAAAGCACATATGCAATTTTTTTTTTTTTTTTTTTTTTTTTTTTTGCAAGAGTAGAATGTCAGCATCAGAATGTATTTTGGGTATCTCCCTGTATACCTTATTAATACATAACTGCTTTAGCAAATGCAAGATATACTTAGTGGTACTTAGTACCAGTATTTCATTTTTAATATTTAACTATAATGCCAACTGAAACACATTTTTTAACACGGTGGCAATTATCTACCAGGTTCAGGAGACAATAAGCAGAGTGATTTCTTTGCTCTTGTGTATAGAAAGGAAACCATATAGCACAAACACAAAATATTCCCATTTAAGTTAACAGTAACATGACATCATATACTTAAGTATTTCATTTTGTTTTATGCAAATAAAGAGTAATAAATGTAAGTCATAAGAAACCAGTACATACTCTGAGGAAACCGTGGGGGGTTGTCGTTGACATCAGTCAGGGTGATGTTGACCGTTGTCGATCCAGAAAGTCCACCAACTTGTCCAGCCATGTCTTTGGCTTGAATGACCACTGAATAGTGTTCTCTGGCTTCTCTGTCCATATTATGTAAGGCAGTTCTAATAACTCCTGTAATACATATTTAAAAAAAAAAACAGTATGGATTATATATTAAATGAGAAATAGCACAGATATACCTTTCTTCTTTCTGTTTTAAGAAGTGCATTTTTAAATGAAATACTTTCATGAGAAAGCCAGTCTTCTGAGACAAACACTGCCTTAAAAATGTTACTAAAACCATGTCATCACATCCTTTTTTTTTTTTTTTTAAGATTTTATTTATTTATTTGACAGAGATAGAGAGAGAGAGCACAAGTAGGCAGAGGGAGAGGGAGAAGTAGGCTCTCCACTGAGCAGGGAGCCCTATGCGGGACTCGATCCCAGGACCCTGGGATCATGACCTGAGCTGAAGGCAGCCGCTTAACCAACTGAGCCACCCAGGCACCTTCAAATCCTTTGTTTAAAACCACAAGTCCCAAAACATTCTATTCATGGCAATTAAGAAGCCCATTAACCATGAGAGATGATGGACTCTGAAAAACAAACTGAGGGTTCTGAGGGGGGGGAGGGAGGGTGGGTATCCTGGTGATGGGTATTAAGGAGGGCACGTACTGCATGGAGCACTGGGTGTCCTACACAAACAATGAATCATGGAACGCTACATCAAAAACTAATGATGTAATGTATGGTGATTAACATAACAATAAAACATTTTTAAAAAAAGAGACTATGGACTCTGAGAAACAAACTGAGGGTTCTAGAGGGGAGGGCGGGTGGGGGGATGGGTTAGCCTGGTGATGGGTATTAGGGAGGGCACGTACTGAGTGGAGCACCTAGTGTTATATGCAAACAATGAATCATGGAACACTACATCAAAAACTGATGATGTAATGTATGGTGATTAACATAACATAATTAAAAAAAAAAAGAGGAAGCTCATTTCTTTGTGTTCCTTAGGGCACTTCGGAGGGCAGCTGCACAGCCCAAGCTTGCTCCTCTGCTGGATTACTAAATATTTCACAAGTCATGCTCCTCACAAGTGTCAGATAAGATGATTTGAGGAGAGGTTAATCTTCCTCTTTACAGAACAATTTACATAGCTTCCTGACAGGGTTGTCAAAGTTTGATGATGGAAAACATTGAAGAATTCTGGGTACTTGAACAAAGATTGTAGGCAGGAGTCATTTTAACATTTATCAGATTAAGAAAGTCACTGTTTTTAACAGGATATAACAACTACAATAAGAACTAGATCTAAGTACCTAAGCAAAACAAAGTGATGAAATTGATTCCAAAAATACCAGGTAAAAATCACATTCTTGATTTCATAGTGCCAAAGGACACATTAAAGGTACTTTTTTATGAACTAGGACTTGGATTCAATAAAGATATAAAAAAATGTTATGTGTTATATCTCTATTTGTATCAAACATAGGTACATATAAATTAGATAGCATTGTCAGTAGAACCTTAAATTTAAAAACTTTGAAACACATTTTCCAGAGGGTCAGGGACTATTACCTGAGTTATAAAAAAAATTCCTCATGTAGATGAGCTATATTATAAATAAGTGTATGCATATATGCATATATGTATTTACATTTATTTTATATATGCATATAAATATATAATATAAACACATTTGCTACTCCATACATAGGTCAACATTTAACAACTACCTTTTTTTACTTTTTAAAAAATATTTGAATCATGTCACTTTTTAAAAAAATTATTTATTTGAGAGAAAGAGAGTGAGCAAGCACAAGTACGGGGAGGGGCAGAGGGAGAGGGACAAGGAGACTCCCAGCTGAGTGCACAGCCCAACACAAGACTCGATCCCAGAACCCTGAGATCATGAGATCCTAGGACCTTGAGATCATGACCTGAGCCAAAGTCAGAGGCTTAACCTACTGAGTCACCCAGGCGCCCCAGAGATCATGTCACTTTTTGAGAAAGGCACCAATGGCTTCAACCAAACACACAATTGATTAGTTAGTAGTGCAATTCATAAGACAATGCCAATTATAATAACTGCCAACTACGGAGTTTAACAAACACTTTTATAGACAGTATATTGATATAATGAGAGTAAATAGGGTTGCATATTCAAGTTAAAAATAGTCTTTTAGAAGTGGAAAGGATTAGTCAATCAGTTTGAACATAGAACACTGAAGCAGTATTTTTTTTTTACCAAATTGATTGTATGTGTAATGACTTTGAGAGGAGAGCCTCAGGAACCAGGAAAATCGATCCCACAACTTTCAATATTTGTGAATTTTTAATTGAGGGAGTTCAGGAAAATTTTCCTGAAGCTAAATAAAAATGAAAATTATTCTTATCAAGAGAAATTATAATAATATGGTAATAAATGATTCAACTAATTCATGCATACAAAAAAGCCTCAAGCATCCTTATTAAAAAGAGCAATGTTTTATCACATATGATAATTGTATAAGAAGGAATTGAATTGATGCAGAAATGAACAAGCGAGGAATTTATGAAAATATTTTATGAAAGAAACATATACTTTCTAATATTTGAAAATAAATAAAGATGCTCTAAAAAGAATACATTATAAATGGGACTTGCCTCTGGTGTGTAGAAGTTTGAGATTATTGTCCAGGATAAAGGTTTACAATGAAATCATTTAAGTGTTATTTGCTAAATATAAAAATATAACAGTAAAATCAATCATTACAAAGTGAATGATAGATATATTTATACAATTTGAATGTTATTCATTTAAGAGAATCAGAGAAGAGAAATCAGCACAAGCCCTGTTTTATAGTATGAATTTCAGTAATTTCATTCCATTGCCGTTATATCCCTTATTTTACAGTAGAGTTACATCAGACACAAGGTGAGAAGAAACTTGTCAGCCAAATTTGCTTATGGAAAGAAAACAGCATGTCCAGGGTTGATACATATTTCTCAGAAATGATTATCTAAGAACCCATTTCAACTCACAGTTCTCTTCAAGATGGTTCAGTGGATGTGCTTAGCTATGACTTCCCCCAAAGACACATAGGTAACTGGAGAATGCTCTGTCAAATCGTCATAGGAATATGATCCCAGTATACAATAATCTCCTTCTAACACATTGCCCAGATGCTTGTAAGTGGGGTAGCCTAGAACACAGCTGATGCCCAGTAACTTATTTTTTCCTTCTAAATAGACTTTTTTAGAGCAGTTTTAGGTCCACAGCAAAATTGAGAAGAAAGTACAGTTATCGTGAACCCTCTCCCTATTCCTTCTCGGAGTACACACGCACAGCTCTCCCACTATCAACATCCTGCATCAGAATGGCGCATTTGCTATAATTGATGAACCTATATTGAACCTCATTATCACCCAAAGTCCTTAGTTTATATTAGGGATCACTTGGTGTTGTACTTTCTATGGGTTTGGACAATGAGGGAATATATTCATCATTATAGTATTGAGTAGAGTAGTTTAACTGCCTTAAAAATCTTTTCTGTTCCATCTATTTATCTCTCCCTCCCTCAACACCTGGAAACCACTGATCTTTTTACTCTTTTCATAATTTTGTCTTTTTCAGAAATCATATAATCGGAATCATACAGTGTATATTTTCAGATTGCCTTTTTCACTTGATAATAGGTATTTAAAGATTCTCAATGTCTTTTCATGGCTTGATAGCTCATTTCTTTCTGGTGCTAGATAATATTCCGTTCTTTGGATATACAGTTTGTTTATACATTCACCTACCGAAGGAAATCTTGGTTGCTTCCAAGTTTCGGTAAGTATGAATGAAACTGTTTTAAATACCTGTATACTGTTTTTGTGTGAACATAAGTTTTCAAATCCTTAAGTAAATATCAAGGAGCATGATTCCTGGATCATATGGTAAGACTCTGTTTAATTTTGTAAGAAACTGCCAAACTGCCAAAGTGGCTGTACAATTTTGCATTCCCACCAACAGTAAATGAGACTTACTGTTGCTCCACATCCTGTCCAACATTTGTTGTAGTCAATGTTCCAGATTTTGTCCATTGTATTAGGGGTGTAGTGGTGTCTTGTTGTTTTCATTTGCATTTCCCTGTGTATATGATGTTGAACAGTTTTTCAAATTCTTATTCCCATATGTATGTCTTCTTTGGTGAGGTGTCTGTTAGGTCTTTTGTCCAGTTTTTAAATTGGGTTATTTGTTTTCTTACTGTTGAGTTTTAAGTTTGTTGTATATTTTAGATAATTGTCCTTTATCAGATTTGTCTTTTTCGAATATTTTCTGCCAGGATATGACTTATCTCCTTATTCTCTTAACAATATCAGTCACAGTGTAGAATTAAAAAAAAAAAAAAATGGAGTCAAGATTAACAATTAATTTCTTTCACAGTTCATGACTTTAGTGTTATATTTAAAACATCATTGCCATACCCAAGGTCATCTAGATTTTCTCCCAATTCCTTGTGGGAATTTTAGAGTTTTGTGTTTTATATTTAGGTCTCTGATCCATTTTGAGTTACTTTTTTTTTAAGGGTGTAATGTCTGTGTCATCTTTTTTTCTGGTGAGAGCTCTCTTCCTGGCTTGCAGGCAGCTGCCTCCTCACTATGTCTTCATATGGCTTTCCCCCAGTTTGTATACAAAGATAAAAAAGGGAAATATGGTTCTCTTGTGCTTCTTATAAATCCACTAATCCTGTCATGAGGGCCCCACCCTTATGACCTAATTTAAACCTAATTCCTTTTAGGCCCCATCTCAAAATATCATCACTTTGGGAGTTAGGGTTTCAACATAATGAATTTGGGGGGGTACACAAATATTCAGTCCACTGATGATTTAAAAATTGCCCCCCATAGATGGAGACCAAAGAAAGAGGCTGACCACTCCAGATTGTTAGGTGGCAGTTTTAAAAAGCAAAGGAACTTACATATAAGACTGGCCTTGGAAAGCTGTAAGATGAGTATATCTCCATACCCACTTACAAGAATGTTCTCTAAAAGTTTATGCAGAGGACTTAAGTGGTTTCAGTCATAAAAACAGTCTAGATGGTCTCAACAACATACTGCTTACTCAGACTGCTTTCTTAAAAAACTGCTTCCACTATGGGATAGTGGGTAGAAAGAATATTTCAAAGACAAGGGAGGAGGTGAGGAATCTTTGATTGCCTGGGTTCAGCTTGTAGGTCAACTGGAGGACATATCCTCTTAATGACCACCCCCAACAGCCATAACAACTCCTTCAGGTGAATCCAGTGCAAGTGGGTGCAGGCCATAGTTTGAAAAGACAAAACTCAAAAGATGAAGCGCTGCCACTATGTATTTATACATTTCTTTACTTTTTATCTCCATCTTTTCATGCCAATAAATGAATATACATACGGGGATACACACATGCACACAGACAACAAATATATACATTTTTCAAAACCGTGAAGCCTAAACTCATGTAAAAAGCTTGGATAAACTATATTTGCACAGTCCAAGTAAGAAATTATGTTTGTTTGGCTCTTTCTGCCATGTATCAATCTACCCAGTGATTGTACTGTAACTTACTTTTGCCTTCCAAATAAACTTGATAAAAAGGACATACCTACCACATGGTCTTTTCTTTAAGTAAATTAAAAAAAAAAAAATACAGAGCAGCTAAATTAATTACCTAAAATTATTTTATTGGGGTTTTTTTTGTTGTTGTTGTTTGTTTATTTTTATTTAGAACATGCTAGGTAACTGGTAATACCATATTCTGAATGTTTGTTGGATAAGCTTCACTAGTAATGTTTACTTCAAAAATTTTAACCAGAAAAGTTGCCTCTTATTCTCTTGTGAAGCTGGGTTGAATCAACAGGATGTGATTACCCTTGTATCATTTTGTTTTGTTTCTTATTACCTTCCTGGTAAACGATTGCAGGTGCCCCACTGCCTGAAAATTACCTTCTGACTACCGCTTCCCAATCACCTTGATATGTAGGGGCTTGTAACTGGGAATTACTCTCTGCTGAATACAAGTTCATAACATTGAAAACTCATCTGTGGTTATAAGCATTACTTGTTAGAACCCGGCTCACGGGCCTACCATATGTTTTTTTCCCTGACTGACAATATTCATATAGAGCAATATATCCTCCAAAATGTGTTCTTGCATTTTTACCCACTAAAAAGAATTTAAGATGGAAATGTACAAATCTAGTTCCTCAGGTAATACTACACAAGACCACAAAATAAAATTCCTAAAGGTTAGAACAAATAAACCAGCGTGCACATTCAGATTACTACAGAAACAACCAAGGTCCACATATGCATTTACAAGAGAAACGGGCATGCTTTCTTCCATGTCTAAACTACAACACACACTTTGACTCCTTCTTATGTTTCTTTCTTAATTTACTCCATTACTCATTCATTCATTTAAAGTCTATCATATCATTATGTAATGTATATTAAAATATATAGGAGTCCCCCCGTATTTCTCTAATGAGGCACAAGGGCCACCTAATAACAAAAATAACATGGAGTGCCAATTATCATGCAAATTTAAGGAAGCCACCTTTGATCTACTGAATTAGAATCTGGGGGAGTGGGTCAGAGTATCAGTTTTTGTGACAAGCTCCTTCTGTAATTCTCATGAATGATCAAATTTGAGATATCCACCTAGAGTTGAGAAGACAAGATATCTGTCTTCAAGATGCTCATATTTCATTGGAAGATGTTTCTTTAAAATAATATGAACACTGAGAGACTTGAAATGTTTAGAAGTTTCATTAATCATTTTCTACACGATGACACTTAAAATCTAGGCAGTAAAAATTCAACTTTCTAACTGCCTGACTGTGGTGTACTAGGTATCTGGAAGATTCATTATATTAGCTATTCAATTGCTGTTTGTTTCATTATTGAGTATATCATATATGATATCTATTCAGCTACATATTCTAAATTTTCCCTACTGACTTTGTAAGGATTACGTGGTTTCCGTAAGTTCTTGTTTATATTGAAAGCAAAAACATTTAGGTATTAAATCTGTATATATCCATCAGCAAGACAGCTCCAGAAATATATTTTCTTCATTCATCACCAATTCAATGTATGTTGAATGTGTTTCTGCTCTGTATAAAATGTGAGATACAGAAACATATAGGGCAGAGCTTATGACATTAGAATTTTATGATTAGGGTGTTTACTGATAGGGAGGTACATATATAAATCTGCGAAATTAAGCAATACAGAAAATATATTTTATTAAATGGTAAACAAAACCCAGACATCAGAGGTCATAGTTATCAAAATGGATGAGTACGATCAAAGAGTACTTTATGGTGGAACAGAATATTTGTAGATTATGGAAGCATGAACGGAGAAATAGGATATCCATGGAAAGGGGATCTGATAAGAACAAAGGTGAGGATCTGGAATGTGCATAGCTGTATAAAGAAAACTGGATTTCTTGGAAAATGATTGTTGGAGAATAGTAGAGATTAGGTACTCAGTGATTAAAATAACTCTCTGAATATTTCTCTGTTTTGTTCCTCAAGTGACTGAAAGTTTGAAAAGCTCTGTTGCTGCCCCTGTGGAAAGTGTGACTAAGCTTCACTACTTGTCAGATGTTACTGACTGTGGCTGAGCTGATGAGGTTATCTCTACAGCTACATTTAGCATATTTGAAACTCTAAAGTTCCAGTGGGTAATAGATTACTTCAGATTTTATTTATATTTTTGTTATACAATTGATTTTATTTTTAAGGAAAAATATATAATATTCTATAAAACCCTGGCATCCCAGAATTAAAAGAAGAACAAAAAGAACCCTCAACATATTTAGCTTCAAGCTATGACTCATGGAATTAACAACCATAAATTCATGAAGGAAGACATTTTTATGCTTTAGTAGGAAGATTCAATTTTTCCTCCTCTCTATTTTTTTTCTCTTCCTATCATTAAAATTGATGGTGAAGCATTTTATTTCTCCTGGGGAGAAAAAGAAGGAGAACTCACATGTTTTGAGTATGAACTATGACTCAGGCACTCCCTTCAGGTATATATCTCATATATTTTGCCCATACACTCGATAAGAGAAAAAGCTCAAAGCTTAAGTCACTCTCCCCAGACCAGAAACTTGCAAAACTTGAAATATAATCCAGGATTTCCTGACATTAAAATCCTAATGCTACAGTGGCATTATGTCAAGGAATTAACCTTGTGGAGTCTATAGAAAAGGGTTGGCCTGTTTTGAAAGAGAGACAGGAAGAGAGGGCAGAGGGAAGGGAGTTGGGGAAGACAGAGAAGGTAAGGAGAGGGGAACATCATCACAAAAGTAGGTATTACCCCCTCTGTGGATTTAGAGGCATAAATCAGACAGACTCAAGGAGAATACAGTTGCATTGATAAATTGTTAAAGATACTTCTCACTTTGAATGGTTTATTTGGATTTTCTTTCTTTTTTTTGCATTTTGTTTATTTTTATATCTGTTATTGGTGTTTCAATGTAAGCTATAATTTCAAAAGGCCAGTCTTGCTAGTGAATATATTTAATAAGCATACCAATAAAATTATAGGGCTGCCAGGACATTTGTGATGGACAAACATTCTACACATTTTCAGGCTTTCAGCATAAAGGGATTGCAAGAATAGAAAGGATAAGAAAACTGCCCAAGGACAGAGAGGTATAAGATAGCCAACATTTAGTCTGTAAAATTAGAATTCAGACTCTGCTGTCATAATCACTTCCCTGTGATTTTCTGATTTCTTGTGAGTTCAGGGAAAATGCTACAAAAGAGGCTGAAACGGATTTTGGAAAGATGTCTACATCTTGCCACTGTGTTTCAAAAGCAATCTCTGGTTGCCTTGACCTGGTTGGGTTCTCATAGCATTGGAATCCAAGTTCTGAGGAAAATCAAGATGTCAGACAAATCATGGATAATTCTGGGTAACTGAAAGATATGACTCCAAAAGCTAAAGATTGAGTCTTTTTTTTCTTAATTTGAGAGAGAGAGAGAGAGAGAGCACAAGCACAAGTGGAGGGGGTGCAGGGGGAGAGGGCGAAGCAGACTCCTCACTGAGCAGGGAACCTGATGCCGGGCTCCATCCCAGCACCCTGAGATCATGACCTGAGCCAAAGGCAGATGCTTTACCAACTGAGCCACCCAGGGACCACAGGACTGAGTCTTTTGTACAACAGAAGAAAGACTGATAAACTTAGAAACCAAAGATTCATCTTGCTCCTAGTGGCCAATAACTGTTTATGTTCTTCTTTTTGCAGGGCATCAAATATCAGTACTACTAATCAGGGTTGAACTATGATTGATTTGATGAATACAGTACAATGGAAGTCACATTATAATGCAATTTTATCCCTGGACTTAAGAGGACTGAAAACTTCTACCTTGATCTTTGAGTAAGTAGTTTAGCTACCCAGCAAAAGGGACACATAGAGAAGTCCTGAGATAGAAAGGGCAAGAGATCCATCTGAGATCCTCCAGCTCTTCCCACTGAAGCAATAGGCATATGAATAGACACATCTTTAAACATCCACACAAGTCCAGGTGTCAGCTGAATGCTACCAAATAACTAGGGCAATGCCACATGGATCAAAGAATTGCCCAGACAAACCCTTCTCAACTGCCTGATTTCCAAAATTACTGTTGTTTTGAAAACTCTGGGTTTTGGGGTAATTTTGCTATGCAACAATGGCATTCAAATTTGGAATACACACACAGAGATACATATACATACATGCATACACACGAACATGCAGACACATGCACACATGCAGACACATATAATACACATGCATACACACATTTATTACTCATAGTTGGCTTTCTAGATCTACCCCAACACCATTAAACCAAGACTGTGTATTTCCTAAATATTATTTTTTCTTCCCTCTCTCTCACCTACCCACCCAACCCTTCTTGCCAGAGCTGGAGTGCATATACACATACATATACAGAAACACATATATTTCAAATATTTCAGTTATGGTGCATGTAAATATATTTTATCAGTCCAGGTAAAAATAGTATTTATAGAATAAAGAGAAGAGGTAAAATGAAATTGACCTCCATATAACTGATATGCAATGAACACACAGAATATAACTTCTTATAAATAATGGAGTTTTAAGATTCTTATCATTTGGAAATTTGTACAGCCAGCATCTCTAACGCAAAAAGAACAAGAAGAGATGAGATCAGAATGACATGATTGGCCAGATTATTTAGGACATGCACATTATTGTAAGACCTTCAAATAAATGAGATGGGAAGCGATTGGCAGGTTTTGAGCAAAAGAATGACAGGATCTCATCTGTCTTAACATGACTGTTTTGGCTGCTGGGTTGGGAAAAGACCGTATGGAAGAAGGTGGTATTAAGGAGATAGGTTAGGAGATATTTACAATAAATTTAGTTAGAATATAAGTGAGGAGATGCAGTTGGACATTGGGTATGTCTTGAAGGTAGTGTTTTGTAATGAGATCTGTAGTATGAAAGCAAAACAGGAATGGAGCGTGACCCAAGATTTTGGATAGATACAGAAAACTGTGGGAATTGTGTGTGGGCAGTGGTTGGAGTTCAGGAATCTGACTTTGGACATGAGCTGTAATATGTTTCCTAGACACCAGACAGAGAAGTTCAGCTGGCACATGTTATGTTGGTGTTTAGAGGAGCAGTCCAGACTAGTGTTATAAATGTGGTCAGCATAAAGATAATATTTAAAGCCATTAAGCATGATGAGATTAGCAAAGGGAAGAGTGAATAGAAGAAGCTCAAATATTGAACACTGCCATATGCCAATGAGTTTGGGAGAAAATACGGAAGCAACATATGACCAGTAATCATTGAGTAAAGAAGAAAATCAAGAGAGTGTAACTTCCTAGAAAAACATTTCAAGGAACAGAAAATTATCCAAGTGACAAACACTGTTGCTAAGTCAAGCATGATGTGATCTGAACAGTGTAGGAAACGAATTGATGTCAGGGACATCAAAATGGGAAACATGGCAGTCAGATCTAAATTTAACAGTAGATATGAAATGAAGGAAAGGATATGTGAGACATTTTGGAGTAAGTTTTTAAGGGCAAGACTACTGATTGAAAGTGGGGTATAAGGGAAATGGAGTGATTCAAATGTCACTTGAGTATTTGGCTTAAGGACTTGGGTCAGTGACGAGTCTCTCTACAAGATTAGAAGTATAATATAAAGATCAGTGAAGAGAGTGTTAATTCATGGCTATATTGACTTTTATGTGCTTAAGAGCTATCTATGTGAAAAAGACTAATGAGTAGTTGAACACATGGCATTCAGTAGAAAGGTCTGGGTTGGCAAATCAGGATAATAATGATAGTTATAAAGAGACGGATGGATATAAACTCACTCTTGCCCAACATAATGAAGAGAGTACCACTTACTACAATTAATGGCCTGAATTGCTCTTCACTGAGTCTTCATTCTTTGCATTGTATACTAAAATATTAATAATCAGGACAGAAATTATTTTTATTAAAAAAAGCAAGTGTCATAAAATCAACATTTCTAATTTTGATGCATATAAAATGACAAAAGACTATTTTTTTAAAAGATTTTATTTATTTGACAGGGAGAGAGACATAGCGAGAGAAGGAACACAAGCAGGGGGAGTGGGAGAGGGAGAAGCAGGCTTCTCGCTGAGCAGGGAGCCCGATGTGGGGCTCGATCCCAGGACCCTGGGATCATGACCTGAGCCGAAGGCAGACGCTTAACGACTGAGCCACCCAGGCGCCCCATAAAAGACTATTTTGACTGAAAATAACATTTCTTTGTTTCTTCTATAAATGTAACTATTGGATGGGCAGACTTAGCAGAATTACTCCTTTGTGTTAGCAAAGATATAAGATATAATATATAAGTCAGGTTTAAACAGAAAGTATGATAACAGCTGAACTACACTGAATTTTCCTCCACCAAATTTGGAGGATTTTTTGTACAATATAGGGATCACTTAGACACTCTTAGGAAAGTAGACAATGTGTCCCAAAAGTGAAAGAAAAACATTGTAGAGGGAAAAATAAAAACAAAAAAAAACCTAATTTAAGTGGTGGGGGAGTAGATTATTTTTAATTTTTTTCAATTACTGATGTAAACAATCTATTCACATCTCACCTCTGCCATTCATGTATTAATTATCAATGTGGCCCTTCCTTTGTCAAGCTATATCCTACATGACACCTGCCAACTAGAACTAATATATATAAACCTTGTCCTACTGTAGATTTGTATTTTTAATGTTGTTTCTGTGTTCCATGAAAGAGCATACAGAGTTAGTAGGAATCCATTGTTTTTTGGTTTGTTGTTTGGTTTGTTCATGTATATGTGTTTTGTTTCTGCAGCTAAGAATGCTCATATATTGTGAAGTGGATCAGGATCCTACAGTTTGAGATTACTTTCCAATTCTCATCCCAAGACCTTTCTTTAACCAATAACTTGTCATTCAATACTTTCTCATTTTGTTTCTTAGTAGGGAGACAGGGCAGAAAAAAGAAGCACCTAAGGCGGCCTATGAAGTCTATAGAAAAATACTGCATTAATTAATGTAATGTATTGCAGACTGAATATAAAGATCTGGTTTCCTGAAAATATTTTGGAATTCTTTGTATAGAGTTATTTATAATTTGAAGAGTGATTTATATTAGAGAACAAGACATAATCAGAGAAGGATATGGAAGAAGGATTGAACTAGGAAGGAAATTAACATGGCAAATGATGGTTGAAGAACAAAGACCAAATGAGGCATTGATTTAGTTATTTGGAGACTTTTTCTATTAAAACAAACCTAGAAATCATATCACTTTTGTTGATTTAGCACCTTTCGCTGCTTATTTCAATGCTGTTCACTCTTAGGTTTCCAGAGAAACTATAAATGTCTTTCCACTGATTCAAGTACCATTTGTCAATGTTACTGCATAAGCTCACTAGGCAAGAGTTTACACATCTCGCTTGGCAGTATTTCCCTTCCAGAAATAACTCTAAAAGGAATTAACTAAAGAGAGAGCACCAAATGTGAGCACAGGTAGGCCATAAGCCTGAGATATTTAATGCATATGGATAATTGAGAAGGTGTATCAAGTTGGGATTTTGGCATATTCTCAGTTAATTCAGAAGCAGCAGAGTAATATAAATGAACCTAAGTTTTTTTCAATTTTACGCCTTCTTATGTCATTGAGTTCCAAAATGATTTTACATTTGTCATTTTTTTCTTTGCTTTTTAACAGAAATTTGTTTACTCAAATCCTTGATTTAAAATATTTTTTTACCTCTTAAAAGAATTAAAAAATAATTTTTTTTTTACTTCTTAATATCTCCTTTGTAGTAACTTTAGCAAGATCACTGGACCAGCAATTTCTCAAACTCTGAGGCTATTTTTAAGTTATAGTCTGGGTCAAGAAACTTTACTATATACCACAAAAACATTCAGAGCTTTGTTGAAGGGCTTATAAAGTGTCTTAAGGAACTTACATTTTATCCATAAAAATTGAAGACAAGATAATATTGTCTTTTTTAAATACTGAAGAGATACAGATAATAATCATTCAATACTATGTTTAAAATCACTCAGAGATGGTACCACATGCTGTTAATATCATCAAAATTTATATTTGTAATGCACTATTTAAAAAATATCTCATTCAGCCATAAAAAAAGAATGAAAACTTGCCATTGCAACAACATGGATGGACCTCAAGAGCATTGTACTAAGTGAGATAAGTCAGAGGAAGACAAATTCTGTATGATCTCATTTATATGTGGAATCTAAAATAAAACAAAAACCTCGTAGATACAGAAAACAGATTGTTGGTTGCTAGAACAAGAAGTAGGGGGTGGGTGAAATGAAGGGAGTTATAAAATAAATAAGTCATGGAGGTGTAATGTACAGCATGGTGATTATAGCTAGTAATACTATGTGTTGTGTATTGAAAGTTGCTAAGAGTAGATATCAAAAATTCTCATCACAAAAAAAAATTTGTAACTATATATGGTGACAGATGTCAACTAGACTTACTGGGGTTGTCATTTCATGATATATACAATGTTGAGTCATTATGTTGTATAGTTAAAAATAATATCATGTTATGTGTCAATTATACCTCCCTAAAAATAAATTAGGAATATTTCTTATTCTCCTTTAAAATTTTGAAAAATTTACTGTTTCTTTTGAACTCCACTTTTTGATCATCAATTACATGCTTTAGTCATTGGGATTTTCTCTTAGCTATATTTGTAGACTAATTTGCAAAAATGACATACTTACTTTGGTGGTGTGGTATGGTTGAGGGTCTAGGGGTCTAAAGTCAGTTGCCTATACTCAAACCTTGGTTTCACCATACTCTTGCCTAACTTTCTTCAGCTATAACATGGAAACACCAACAAATATTTTATTTGATTAATGTGAAACTGCATTACTTAATTCATGAAAACATTTAGAACAATGCATATTACATAGCAAATTCTCAGTATAGTTATCATCTGCCTTTTAAAAAAAACACATTTCTGTTTTACAGTTTTGTTCAAAGATGAGCATGTACTCTTTTTTTTCCAGAGCAAATATGCAAGTCAGAAACTTCACAGTTCAAGAAGTATCCTCTGATTTGCATTTTCCCCTAGAGAATTTAGAATAGTGAGCTATTTGTTTTTTTGCCTCAGCATTGGCAATATCTCAATCTGTAGTTCCAGAGGTTTGCGTTTTTTGTTTGTTTGCAATTCCAAGTAGAATTGCATCTCCTAACCATGTTTCCTACAGGTTCTCATCCAAATGTGCAGTTATTTTCCCTTCGTTCTTTCTGATCTTCTGGCTGATTGTAAAAGCCTCTGTGCTACTTCCAAACCCAGGACCCTTTCCTTTAGACAGTTTCCTTTAATCCTAACTATATGAGCAGGATTTTAGTATATACTGTCATGAGTCTCATTTATCTCTAATTTTGTGCATATATACATAATTATGAATACCTTCCATGTGCCGAGCATTCTGTTAAATATGATTTTTTTGCCGTTGTTTCACTTAATCACTTTGTGATTCAGGTCCTTACTTACCAAAATTTAGGTCTATAGAACACTTAAAAGTATACTATTTTCAATCTTTTTTTCTTAATTTGGGCACCATCAATTAGGGAAGAAGATGAACTTTATTGTCTGTGTCCCAGCCTCCCTGTGTTCTGAGTGCACCCATGCCTTTCTGTATTCATTCTCCCCTTGACTGCTGGCTGATTCACAGTAGGCTGCAAAGATTGCTCTGATTGCTGGAGGCCTCTAAGTAAAAGAACACGGTGATGTCTTAAGTACCGGCCAATGCAGTGTATTCATCTATACTGCAATAATTGGTCTCCAGTGTACTTACCTAGGTCCTCACTCTAAAGAATATTAAAAAAATTCCCATATATCCTGGTCTCTGTGATGTCTCTCTACTTTATAGTAGGATTATATATTGCCTTCAAATTTTACATTGCAGCCCTGCCATCAAACAGAATTAATAATGAAGCAAAGATATCAGCCACATCTCCATATGTCAACAGATATTAAATGCAGCCTATTTCCTCCAATTGCATTTTGCATGTTAATACAACCAAATTCTAACAAATTACAAATCATCAAAATAATTCCGTTAATTCCTTCAATGAAGTAATCAATTTGGTGCGCACTGATTGCATTATCACCTGTTAAGCACTCAGAATACAAAGAGGTACAGAAAACAGTCCTGAAGCAGATATGCACATATTAAATAGCATGACTTTTTGTTAACATTACATAACCATGTGAGTTCAATCTGGATTATTTTAAATATGGTTTTAAAAATTTATTTAGAGAATGAGGTGTTGAAGGGTGGGTTACCTCCTAATTAATATTTAAATTATTTTCTGCTACCAAAACGATGTAGGCCCTGATAGAAATGAGAAGACCCTGGATATAATTACACTGTTCTAGGAACTTCTTTCTTAAACTTGGAAATATTGGTCAAATTCAAGACAAGTCCCTTTTCCCTGAGGTATTCTTATAATGGTATGCAAGAATTTAAGTTAAAGGAAAAGTTTTCTCTCATCTAAATTATTATATTACACGATTTCTGCAGAACTATTTATAATGTGTGAAAGAATGAGCTTGTAACTAACTATATTTTGATACATGACAATACTGCTGTCTAGTAGGGCAAGATAATGTTTTCTCTTCTTTCCATTTCCACACTAGAAATCTATCTAGGCAGTATGGAAAATAATGTATTGGTTAAGAAATGGACTCTGAAGACAGACTAGATAGAGTCCAAATCTTATTCTCACTGATTAACCATGTGGCCTTAAAGAAATTAATTCTCTACAACTTAGTTTCCTCCTTTAGAAAATGTGGGTCATAAGTGCTTATCTTGCCCTAAGGTTATTGTAATGATTAAATAAAAGGCATGTGCAGGGCACCTGGGTGCCTCAGTTGGTTAAGCGTCTGTCTTTGGCTCAGGTCATGATCTCATGGTCCTGGGATTGAGCCCCACATTCTGCTCCCTGCTCAGAGGGGAGTTCGCTCCTCCCTCTCCCTGTGCCCCTCCCCCTGCTCATGTGCCCTCTCTTTCTCTCTCTCTCTCAGATAAATAAATAAAATCTTTAAACAAACAAACAAAAAAAAAAGGCATGTGCAAAGCACTTAGAAAACTGCCTGGAAAACATAAGCAAAATCAGAGGCAAAAATTAACATTGTTCTTACTGTTTTTATTATATTATCATGTGTCAGGATGACCAGATAATATAATCAGTTTATGGGAAATATTCTCCCAAAGAAGATGCTTGGATGAACATTGCTCTTACAATTTGTTTAGTAGTTTAAAGTTTACCAAGCTTTGAAACATAATCTAACTTTCAACTCAAAATGGCTCCATGAGATGATAGGGCAGGATATTTACGTATTATTCCTAATTTGTTGATGAGGACAAAGGTACAAAATATCAAATAACTCATCTGGATTAGCTAAAAAGTGTTCAGTGATTTTTCTACTGATTACTTATACCAGATTTGTTTTTCCAGAGCAAATGGATAAATTTAGCATGTCCTTACGTAGATCTGCAGGCCTACCTAATCAGAGTTGCTACCAGAGTACTTTATATTTTACTGTAGGCAACTCTTTTGACATAAGTATATCAGAATCTGTATTGATGTTTGGTCATTAGGTGATTCTCTTCAGGTTACATAAAAATAAAATTTACATATGCTGATACTCTAAAAATTGTCTTCTCTCAGTTTAATTTTCATGTCAAAGATGTTGCTACTGTGAATTTTTATTTTTATTTATTTATTTATTTATTTATTTATTTGTGTGTGGAATCACTCCCTGAAGACCACAAGAAATGAAAGTTGAGTATCTGTCAAACCCTTGATAATACCGCCCTTCATCTTTGGAAGTTGCATTTGATGGTTGGAAATGTATGTGGTAACTTGAGACTATATCTAATTAATAAGTGATTTAGGTGATTATGATATGTTTGGGCCAAAAAAAGAAAAATTGTATAAATTCTTATAAAGTAGGCTGTGTGTGTGTGTGTATCCATCTTTTATCTACTTCAGTTTTTTGTTTTGCATTACAAATTATCTCTGAATATGATTTTTGAAAGAGGAGTTCACAGATATGTTTAACAAGCTTAACATGGTTTTACAGAATATAATTCTCCAAAGTAATTGCCTTGAAGAGTTACAATCATTTTTATGTGCTTTGGCAGAGGAACAATAGACATTCCCATTAATTTTTAGTCAAAATGTGTATTTATTACAGGTGATGGCAGCAAGGGAAAATTTCCTAAAAGTAAAGAGGAATTTTTCTCTTAGTAAAGTGCCAATGAATTGTGAGATATTACCCATAAAACCACTATTTGCTGAAATAGACCTGGCTCAATCGATGATTTTCAATTACTGAGTTAAAAAGCCCTCCCCTGATTTTTATACAGTCTGATTCACTTAGGGCAATAAACACTACAGAAAAGGATGATAAAGTGCAGATTTTACAACTAGGTCTGGGGCTTAATTAATAAACATTAATCACTTTTTTTATTAATCACTTCCTTAATGGTTCAAAAACCATGCACAAACATTTTTCCAACCAAGAATGCTTATTTTTTTAATCCAAATGATCTTCTTAGTGAAAGTATTTTACTTTATTTTCTATGTTTTGTAATTGTTCAGTTCACATGATGTATCTTGAGAGAGAAATGTATTTATAATTTAAATTTTAATTATTTACCTCTAAAATGTTTGGTTAGCAATTTTCATATACACTGCTATCTCCAATCTCCAAAATGTGTTATCAATACACATTAAATTCAAGCTATTTCATTTGTAAAGACAAAACTATTTACGTAACTTGTGGAATTACCATAGTCACTAAAAAAAAAAAAAGCTAAAATCAGGATGATGTGTATTCTTAGCTGAATCTCCACTCCTATTTGCAATTTGCAAGCATGAATTTTTTTTTTAAAATCTTACTTACGTGACCATGGATTTACCTTTTATAAGCAATGCAATTCTTCTCTTTCAGCCAGAAATGACAGAATAAATACCATCTCCTCTCAAGCAAAACTGAGAGAAAAAGACTGAATCAAAACCATCTGTGCCTCTTTCTTAATAGAGTTTTGTTCCTCTGGGGAAAATTAAAATAAAGCTTTTGGAAATCTACAAATTGCAGGTAGATTTTTTTTTTTCCAGGGAGATTGTTTTTATTCCTTGTAAATTGGGCATGCTATTAATGCCAATATTAACCCTGAGGCTTTATTTAATACCAAACTTCGTTCGGTCCTAGTCTCCACACTCCTGATCCATATATCTTTTTTTTTTTTTTTTTTAATTTGATGCAATTTTATTTTTATTATGTTTTTATTGTGTATTGTCTATCTTCTCTTCATCGCCCCCGACAACCAGACTGTCATACTGGTGGTCATTGATATGGATCCCTTTTGTTTGCTGACAGGCACCAAACACGTTAGTGATGGCCCCACATATAACAAGTTGTCAGTAAACACCTGTTAAGTGAAATAATAACTTAATAAATGACATGATGATCATTAATGTGGCATAGAGCATACTAACCAGAAGCACCATAGTTTCTCTCAATTTTTAGACCTTTTATAGGCAAAATGTGGTGCCTAGAGTCACAACATCAGCAGCACCTGGGAACTTGCTGGAAATGCAAACCCAGACCTGCCAATTCTGAATCTACATTTTCATTTTCATAAAACCCTGTACTTTAACTGTAATGTCATTTAAAAGAAACCTTCTATTATGCAGCTCATGTGGGCCATTTGTTAATTTGTTCCTCCTTTGCCTTATTTTATAGGAAGAAATTCCTCTCCATTCTGTCTCCTGTCAATATTACAGTACGGTGGTAACTGCATGTAGATCAAACATTTCTTTAGTGCATTTAAGGATTTACTGAATATTTTGCATGAACTATGCAAGTTAAAACAGTGTCTTTCCTTCTAACTTGACTGATAAGAGGTAAGTGACCAAGTTATACACAGCTTCTTGATTTAGGTCCAAATTTTATTTTGAGCAAGTGATAACTGGCTTTGGCTTTTGGAAAAGAAGGCAAATTGAGGAAACCACTCACTTAGAGTCCAACTAAATTGACCAAAGAAATGTTCTAATAGGGGAAAATCTACTCACCACTGTAAAAGTGCCATCCAAGCAACATAAGCTTTTAGTGATTAATCTTTAATGCAGTTTGAAAACCAAAGGTAGGAAAAATCTTAGGGATACTAAGTGTACATTTTTCCTAATCCTATGTGTCACAGGAAACACATAAACACTGTCTTAGTTTTACTTCACCAACAAACTCTAATGAGTAGGTGCTGTAAGACAGATGAAAGCAATATGTTCAAGACCAGTTTTTTGTGCTGTGTTGCTAAATCATTCTGAATCACCTGTGTCTGGAAGCCTAGAGCTAGCAAAGCAACAATAAACAGAAAGCAGATAACTCATTAGAACTGCTGTTCCTTCTTCCCGTGAAGAGGAGTTCAAGGTTCTTCTCTGACTTTGTGGGTCATAGCTAGGAAGAAGTTTGGATAAAATTATCCCATGGAGTTGTAATAAGCCAGACACTAAAATGTTGTTTTTCTGTATGTGGATCCTTTCAAAAAAGTACAATACGCCAAAACCAAAAATATAAATAGAAAAAAAAAAAGGAAAAACATGATAGGACATCTGTTCCCTTTGTTCAGGTTTGCTCTGGTCCCAGTAGTATCTTTGCTTCCTAAGGCTACTGAACCTCTAGCATAGTAATACCAGTTTATATCAAACCAGCTTCCAACTTCTGATCTTGGCAAACAATTTCAACAGCTTTCAGATGAAGAGTGTACAGCCCCAAAGAGAAGTCATCCATATACTCGAGACAATTTCAGGCTGGCTTAGCATATGAAGAATCTGTTCTCTAAAATGAGAATGCCCAAGTTTGGATCAGATCTTTTACTTACTTGGTTAAACTACTTAACCTCTTTGGAAAAAAAATACTTTTTTTTAAAGATTTTATTTATTTATTTGAAAGAGAGAGAGCATGTAAGAGAGTGAGAGAGAGCAAGCAGGAGCAGGGGGAGGGGCTGAGAGAGAAGGAGAAGCAGACTCCCTGCGGAGCAGGGAGCCCAACGTGGGTCTCAATCCCAGGACCCCAGGATCATGACCTGAGCAGAAGGCAGATGCTTAACCGACTGAGTCACCCAGGCACACCCTTCCCCTAAAATTACTTAACCTCTTTGAACTTCATTTTCCTGAGATGTAAAATCCAGGTAATAGCAGTACCTTCTCCATTGTATTATCAAGAGGCTAAAATGAGGTGAAACTGGAAATACTTAGAACAGTGCTTGAATGTGATAACTATTCAATAAATGTTATCTAGTTCAACTGTCATTTAAAAATGTAATCAATAGGCTATATGAAGATAAACTGTTGTCTTATTTTAAGAAATTGTCACAGCCACCCAGACCTTCAGCAACCATCAACATGGTCAGTCAGCACTCAATAAGTCAAGTCAAGACCTGCCACCAACAAAAAGATTATAACTCCCTGAAAGCTCAGGTGATGATTAGCATTTTCTTTAGCAATCAAGTATTTTTAATTAATGCATATACATTGCATTTTTTAGACATAATGCTACTGTATACTTAATAGACTACAGTATAGTATATATGTATATAGTATATATGAGGAATGCAATGGTCCGGAACTGAACCTGCAATATCTCTGAGGTATGTCCGTAGTAGAAATAGAGGGGAAATGAAGTAATTGAAGTGAGGGTATATAATGAAGGTAGAGTTTGTGAGATTTGCTGGTGGACTGGCTGCAAGGTATGGGAGAAGGGAAAAACTCAGAATGATATTTTGTCTGTTTTGCTATTTTTTTGTTTCATTATTTTGTTTGTTTGTTTTTGCCCCGAAGAACCAGAAGAACAGACTAGTCATTTGCAAAGATGAGTAAGACTGGAATACAAATTAAAATATGGTTTGTATGAAGAAAAATGCAATTCAAAAACACAAAATTAATTACTGAATCTACAGTAATCAAAAAAAAAAAATTACAAATTGGGGCACCTGGGTGGCTCTGTCAGTCAAGTATCCGACTCTTGGTTTCAGTTCAGGTCATGATATCGGGATCTTGGAATGGAGCCCAGTGTTGGTCTTTGTGCTCAGTGAGGAGTCTGCTTGGGGATTCTCTCTCTCCCTCTCCCCCTGCCCCTCCCCCCACTTGCTTGCTCTCTCTTTCAAAAATAATAAATCTTTAAAAAATTAAAAATCTAAAAGCAATAAACTACAGCATCAGTACTGAAAAATCCAAATTAAATAAATGATGTAAAAAATGTTGAAACATAGAGAAGAGTTTTAAAAAGCACAGAATAAAAGAGAAAAGTTGATATAGGGGAAATTTTTCATTATTTTATAAATGAAAATAAAATCATTAAAGGTGATAAAATATAGAACATGCCATGTTCAAAGATAGAAGGGGAAGAAGAAAAGATGGATGAGGATCAGGTAAAGGAGAAAACTTTCTGACTAGAAGATACTGGATTTTCGGATCCAAAATGCTCTTAGTTAACAAGTTTTGGTGAAGATATGAAGAAAGGGGAATCTCATGCACTTTGGTGGGAATGTAAATTGGTGCAATCACTCTGGAATACAGAATGGAGGCTCCTCAAAAGTTAAAAATAGAAATACCCTATGATCCAGGGACTGTACCATTGGGTATTTACCCAAAGAATACAAAAATACTGATTCAAAGGAATACATGCACCCCTATGTTCATAGCAGCATTATCTATAATAGCCAAGATATGGAAGCAGCCCAAGTATCCATGGATAGATGAATGGATAAAAAAATGGTACATATATACAATGGAATATTACTCAGCCATAAAAAGAATGAAGTCCTGTCATTTGCAACATGGATGGAACTAGAAAGTATAATGCTAAGTAAAATGTCAGTTAAAAAAAAGACAAATACCATATGATTTCACTCATATGTGGAATTTAAGAAAAAACAAATGAGCAAATGAAAAAAAAAAAAAGAGAGAGAGAGAGAGAGAGATGCAAACCAAGAAACAAACTCTTCACTATCCAGAACAAATTGATGGTTACTAGAGGGGAGGTGAATGGTGGGATGGGTGAACTAGGTGATGGGGATTAAGGAGGGGGCTTGTCCTGATGAGCACTGGGTGATGTATGGAATTGTTGAATTTCTATATTGTACACCTGAACTAATATAGCACTATATGTTAACCAATTGGAATCAAAATAAATCCTTATTAAAAAGTTCAAGATTAAGAAAACTAAAATAAAAATTCAATAAAAAATTTAAAAATGCTCTTAGTTGAGAATGAGAATAAAAGGGAGTTATTGAAAAACATTGATGCAAGTTTTTTTTGTTTTTGTTTTGTTTGTTTTTAATTTCGGTTAATTGCAGATTTGGGTATATTTATAACCAAACCCCCAGGAAAGAAATGTGGTCTCACGAGATAAAGTTAGAGGAGTTATAGTTCTTACTGACATTCCTAACATAAGGGCAAGAAATGCAAAATTTTGAATCCCTTAGGCAATTAGAGATAGATGTAATTTAAGGATGGCTTTGTAGTGGGTCCCAAAGGCCAGACTCAAGCAGGCAAAGGCAATTTAGAAGCAGCAATCTCCTCTCTGCAGCAATACTTACTAAGGGAACAGGTCCAGGAAATTGGAGGTTAGTGTGCCTGAAAACCTAGGCCAACTCAGCCAAGCCACAGATTGATCATACAGGACTTGCTCTGTTCCTGGTTTCTCTTTTTCCAATTTTCTGTTGATGATGATACAACATACAGGAGACTGGGGGGTCCATCCCACATGTCTGAGAACCTTAGTTTCACTTATCAGTATAAGAAAGTTGAGAAAATCAATAAACTACTCTTGTTAGATGAGAACAGAGCTGTGCAGGCAGAAAAGGATGATGTAATGCCTTTTATTTATTTATTTTTTATTTACTTGTGATTATTATTATGTTCAGAGAGGGAAATGTGATGTGTTCTAAAGAAACTTGCTGACAGAACTTTCAAACTATCCATTCACATAGAGTCTTGGATTCTAGAACCAGATTTAAACATATCTCAGCTGAATGCCTTGTACATTTAGTGTCTTAATTATAAAGGGAAAAAGTCAGATGAGACATTCTGGAATATCTGTTAAGTAGATATTACCAATTATTTTTTACATTTTGTTTGTTGTTTCTTTTCAGATTCAGCTTTTGAACCAAATATGTCTCTGCCTAATTAAATCTTCCTCTTTCCTCTTTTACCCCTTAGCTATTCTATTGATGCTCACATCATGTGTACATGAAATCTCTTTATCTGGTGTACATTCTTATAAATAATAATAAAAAAAGAAATCTCTAACTTTGATGAAAAGTTATTTTATAATCGGGTGTCACTTTTCTTCATCATTTTAATAATTAAAGAAAAAAAACCTTAGGGGGTTGTTGTTGGTATTGATGCAAAAAGGTGCTTTTATTAAAGCACAGGGATCAGATCCATGGGCAGAAAGAGTTGCACTTTGAGGAGTGATTGATTACATACTGTAAGCTGGGGTGGGGGAGGACGGTGGGCAGAGATAAAGGAATTCTCCAAAAGAATTTCCATATGTTAAAGGGGACTTACAGGATCCCAAAGAAAAAAATCTTTGTTTTGAGCCAATATTATAACACTTTTAGTTTAATGACTTCAAATATTCTCCTTCTCTCTTAATCTTCACAATAAATTACATTTTGTACATGGGGGATTTCTTTTTTAAGTTAGAAAAATATATATTTAAATGTAATAAAAAGATTTGCCTTATTTGGTGACTCTAGTTATATATTCTTGATGCATTTGCATATTTTACTTACTTTTTCAGCAAGATAGTTTTATGGCAGAAGCAAAGTCAATAATTCACAATAATTTACTATTTGCCCTCCAGATATTTCCTTAATCTACAAATTTCCTCAAGAGTTTTCAATTATGGCAGGAAGAAATACACATGACAAGCAAATCTATAAACCACTTGTTCTAACTTACACATTAAAAATTTCAGATAGTAAATACTAACACTAAAGCAGCTTCTTAGAAATTTTTGCATAGCCACATAGATAAGCCTTTGCTTAGCAATATGTTTGTAACTGTAAAACAAAAAGAGTCTTCCAACTAAGATTAACTAAAAATTAACACTAACAAATATGGAAGCGCCCTTTTACGTTATCCTTGTATTATTATATGCTTTCTAAATCAATGTGGGAAGAATGAATACATGAAGGCCAATATTTTCCAGAAAATATTGTAGGAATAAAGTTGCCAGAAAATATCTGGTTTAAAAGAAAAAAACATTTCAATAGAATTTCTTGTCAAAGACATTTTCCCATAGCTAGTTGTATATGTAGTTCTTAAAAAAAATCATTAAAAATATCAGGACATAAAGTAGAAAGACCAGGCCCTCTGTGACAGCATCGTGATTGTTTAGAGGTCAGAACACCCCATCAGTAGCAGCTGCACAAAAACTCAACTTCTTTCAAAAAAAGTGTCAGGGTGCTGAGAGAGAATAAGAAAACTTAAACCAGAGACAGAATTTCATCTAAAAATCTGTCCAAAATGGCAATTCTGTGTGAGCCTCACTCAAATTATAAGGTAAAACTTTGTGTGCTTCCATAATCTATGATGAGGAGCACCATGAGTACACTGAGGAACTAATAAGCTAAAAGCATCAATCTGCATTTCTGTTTTTATTTGAGGGGATAAAAGCCTATGATAAGAAGATATAATAAAAAGAAGAATTGTGGGTGATTAGGATTATTTTGTAAAACCTAGAAGTTAACGGCAAGAATTTCAGAATCAGACAGAAATAGGGGTAGCTCTTTGTCTTGCTCTCTATCTCTGTGAGTTCACTTAACACCTCAGAAAAGCAGTTTCCTCAGGGAATGGAAAAGTAAAAAATAAGAGGTTTTTATTTTGAGGTTTGATAATTTATATAAAGTTCTTTGTAAGGTTATAAAACTTACCTGAGATTTAAGTAAGCACTTCCTGAATCATAGCTATCATGCTATTCATGCTATTAACATTTTATACAGTTTTTCATACAGTAAAAGATTTCAGCCGTTTATTTGGTTGTTAGGATTTACCATCAATTTCATTACTTAAATTTTATGTCATCTTTTAACATTTTTATTAAATTCACATGTTGATAAAAGCAAATGATTAAAATATAGTTTTTGGGTGCCTGGGTGGCTCAGTCATTAAGCGTCTGCCTTCGGCTCAGGTCATGATCCCAGGGTCCTGGGATCGAGCCCTGCATTGGGCTCCCTGCTCCGTGGTAAGCCCGCTTCTCCCTCTCCCACTCCCCTTGCTGGTGTTGCCTCTCTCGTTGTGTCTCTCTCTGTCAAATAAATAAATAAAATCTTTAAAAAATAAAAAAAATAAATATAATTTTCTTTAGAAGTTTTATTTTATTGGCAATTTTCATGTTATTACCAGTGACTATTTATTACTTCCTTATGAGAGACCTAGTGCTATGACAGAAACTGGCAAGAGGTTAACATAAGGAGATATACCTCAGAGTGATGGCTGATAAAAAGTTGGGGAGGGCTTTCAAGGAAATCACCAGTTAGACCATTGGTCTGAGATCAATTCTGATGGAAAAGTAGACATTAGCCAAGTAAAGAATATGGCAGAAAGAATCATGCAATAGAACTGCCATTTTATAAACAGATATGTAGGCATAATATTTTGGAGGAAATATTGGAGCAAATGGTTTATTCAGTGATGTGAAACAGGATCCCCAAAAGGTAAATAAAAAAACAGATCACAAAGGGCCCAATATGTGCTGTAAAAAAGTATGGCTTATATTCTGAAGGTGCTGGAAGACAGGGAGAGTTGAAGATTAGGGTTTATGAAACAAAATGGAAATGACTGGATTCTGATTTTTTTAAATACTAGTTTGGAGAAAGTGTGGAATATAGATTGAAAATTCTGAGACCACAGGTAACAAAACCATTCAGAGTACCATGAAGCATGATGGTATATGAGCTAAGGAGGTATCAGGCATGGCAAAGAAGGGGAAAATTACATCTACAATTAAGATTAGAAATATATTTTCTTTAAGTTTGGATAAAAGAATGCATTTCTTTACAAGGAGGGTTGCTAGATATTTAAATGGCTTCATACCTTTGGACAGCAGATTTTTAAATGATCTAGATTTGGCTTATAACCAGAAACCAAACTACTTTTACTTCCATCATCATGTTATATTTGCTTTGTGGACTAATCCTTTTTTTTTTTTTTTTTAATGCTCTCAGGTAAAACCTCAGACAACCCCATAGCTTTTCGGGCACTCCATGTAATATATTTTATAAATAGTTCCTTGCTTAGCCATAAAAATTCCAGACCAGTATTAATTACATAACAATAATCTGGTCCAGAATAGCAGACCCCAAGTCTGATCTATTCAAGGTCTATAAGCCTCCAGTGGGACGTGAACTAGTTGGTTTCTTCTTGCTATATTATTTTTTTCCTACTCCCTAGTTAACTGTTTAAATCCTTCCAGAATCTGACCCAAATAAAAGGGAGGATTTACTAAAAGCAACACAATCATACATGGAAGAGTTAGCTATAACCTTGGGTTGATGCCCCCTCATCACTGATTCATCCTTGCTGGATCCTTCATGGGCTTCATCTTTGTGGTCCTGAAAGAGCAGTCACCTCGACATACATAATGTCCAAAGCTTCTCCAGCATCCTTTAGGTCAAGTGAACCTAACACTTTCCTCACGGAGATTGATTTTAAATTTTTAGTCAGTACTCTTGAGCAAGATCCCCAAGGTTGTGCATTTTGCTGTCCATGGTACACATTCATTTTGCAATAAGTAAAGTTTTGATTTTTTCTCTCTGCCATTTTAGCCTATGCTTGCATAACTCCTCCTACTGGTCTCCAGGGTCCTCAAGCTACAATGAGCCCATGACACACTTGCTGTGATTACCTTGGACCCTCCCTTATTTGGCTTAAGGTGAAGAAGAGCATTCCATGCCTTTGCCCGAGACGGAATGGGAAGTGGTTGGTGGGCCACTGTCTCTAATAAGGTCCTCTCTTCCACATTTTCAACCATCACCTCTCTTAGAGGATGCAGGTGTATGGCTGAATGATATTCCCCAAATGACTCTTGAATCATTCCTTTTGGAAGTAATGTGTAGACATCTCCTACTTCTACACTTGATCTTTGAGATGTCTCCTACTTAATTAGAGGGTGCTAAAACAGGGCACTATTGTTTTTCCCTCAGCCTTTATTTAGTGGCCTTTGAGACAATAGGATGAGGCTCACTTACAATCTATTATAGAGGCCTTTAAAAATAAAATGTCTGTATTTTGATCCTGGTTTTGATTCCTGTGAATTTTGTGGGGTTTTTTTGTTTGTTTGTTTATTTGATTTATTTTGTTTTGTTTTGTTTTGTTTTTGAGGGAAGATATAAAGGTGAGGAGGAAAAGAAGTAACAAAATATTTATAATATTGGTGGCGCCTGGGTGGCTCAGTCGTTAAGCGTCTGTCTTCGGCTCAGGTCATGATCCCAGGGTCCTGGGATCGAGCCCCGCATCAGGCTCCCTGTTCTGCAGGAAGCCTGCTTCTCCCTCTCCCACTCCCCCTGCTTGTGTTCTCTCTCTCGCTGTGTATCTCTCTCTGTCAAATAAATAAACAAAATCTTAAAAAAATATATATATTTATAATATTCTGTTCCTTCTCTTGTATTATATAACTAAAAACATCCCTGCCTATATCATAGGTATTTGAAAGTACTTTTATAATATGTAAAGCATATATGCATATATGAAATTAATTATATGTACATGTGCATATCTAAATGTATGTGAATGTATATGTGTATAGATTTCAACAAATAATAATACAACATAATACCCATATACATAAGTATCTGTATAGGTAACCATACTATGTCTATGTATAAATGTATATGTGCATATGTCTGTACATACACACTCCATGAAAGTGACAAGATATCAGTATTGTCTACCCAAAAGAAATTTCATTTAGTAGTCTAAAGTCAACTACTGTATTTGATAATTAAATGCATTTGTGGGGCGCCTGGGTGGCTCAGTCGTTAAGCATCTGCCTTCGGCTCAGGTCATGATCCCAGGGTCCTGGGATCAAGCCCTGCATCGGGCTCCCTGCTCTGCGGGAAGCCTACTTCTCCCTCTCCCACTCCCCCTGCTTGTGTTCCCTCTCTCACTGTATCTCTATCTGTCAAATAAATAAATAAAATCTTTAAAAAAAAATAAAAAATAAATAAATGCATTTGTATGTTATCCACGATAAAGTTGAGGTACAAGGGAATACAATATCATTTAATAAGAGAATATTTTTCCTAAATTATGTCTTTTATTAAAATTGACTTTAATTAATATTTGCAGAATAAATACATTATTTTGTCCATTCATATATTTGCTAATGTTTAAATACTGCTATTATATTTAAGCCAACATTTTCTTTCTTATATATTTAGTAGACTAACTCTCTGTATATTATCTAAATACAGGCAATAGCAGTTGGATACATCATACTAATTAAGCACCAGATTGGATATCTCCTTCCAAATTGTCCTCCCACACGTTTGATATAAACCTTTCAAACTGCAGGAAGAAGTGACAACAAACCCCAGAGCTATGCTACGTGATTGAGAGAATCAGTTATCCTGGTGTCACTGGAAGCAAAATCAATTCATGTGTTCTGTCATCCTTAGAAAGTACTCTCTAACATGCTGTCAGCAATAAATTTTACAGGATTTCCCCAAAGTCAATTGCTCCTTCTATTTGGGATTAAGATGAAAGCAAATTGATTCTTCCTATACATAGAGGAAGCATGAGAGAAGAGATACTTTTAGTCTACTCACATTTCTTTCTTTTTTTTTTAACTGACAAATTTCTCTTGGCTCACTAATATAAGGTCCTTAGTAATTGAAACTCTGGCTGTGAAGTATACTCAGGCATAATCATCAGGAATGCAATTTCCCTTAGAGTTACCTTCCATGCAGGTATGCAGGAAATTTATTTCTGGGTAACTATTTTTTTCTGAGCACGTTAAAAAAAAAAAAGCAACTCTCTCTAACATTTTAACTGGAATTACTGTCAGTATATCTTATCGTCTTCAATTTTATTTTATTAGATCTCCCAAAATCTAGTGATAACCATTTTTGTCTTTTTCTTTAATTGAGTTGAACAAATTCAGAATCAACATTTCAAATCTTTTAATAAACTTTGTCTTAAAATATAAACTCTTAATAGAGAAGATATTTTGAAATCAAACTAAGACCATTTTCAATCAACCAAACAACTCTAGGTAGATTTAAACAAGTTCTATTGGGCTGACTATACAAATACATTTTTTTCTCCTTTTGAGCACCATATGAATTTACGAGATTATTTTAACTGAATTAGATGTTGCTAAAATATATATAAATACATAAAATGCCAGGTGGGAGTGACCAAAGGTTACCAAAGAAGAAAAGAAACAAGCACTCAAACAAATACAGAAACTGAAGAAATACGAAAAATACTAAATGTCTGCTGACAAATATATAGCATTTATGCTGCCCACTCCTTTGACATCTGTACATAGAATAACAAATGGCATTAACTTTTGTAAAGTATTATAGAGTATCTAGTTCTAGGTTATATTCCAAGTAAAACACTAATGTCTAAATTTAACATAGAAGCTAGAATGACATCAGCAACATGGCTGAATAAGGCGTCATTTTCAGTAATCCCCCTCAACAACAATGGTTTGGCTTTCATCCATGGACAAAAGTATCTCTGGGAGCTGTGGGACTTAGCACCATACACCAAGGGACGTGGGAGGAGTGACACCTACTCATGCATTGGGTGACTGGCCTGCAGACCTCAGTCACAGCTGTGAACCATGCAGTAGCCCATGAGTAGCTTCAGCCCCTGTCAGCCACTGTCTAGGAGCCCCTGGAAATACTGTTTTAGACAATTACCCACAGGTGAGAGAGTCTTTGTGGAAGTCCAGATTTCCAGCAGAGAAGTTCCCATACCATTGGAAGAAAAACAAAAACAAAACAAAACAAAACAAAACAAAACAAAAAACTATGAATTTAGACAGTTTGAAGAGCGTAAGAACAGTCTGACTTTACCCAAGTCACACTTGCTCCAAGGTGGTGCAACTCAGTTTCATATGAGATCTTCTCAATCTGTGATTTTCCCATGAGGGAAAGTGAGAGCATGTGAATGAGTGCCTGACTTCCCAGCACACAGTGAGCAGGTGGAAGAGTCTGGGAGAGCAGCAAATGGAACTATGGGAGAACATTAAAGGGATGCAGATCCTACTAAATGCATCACAGACTCCATCAAGAAGCTGGCCTATGAGCCACTTGGGATGTATTACCTTCGGATTCCCTCAAATGACCCACAGGTACCCCCAGTACTATATACGTCTCATCCTAATACTCCCCCATACTGTGTCCAGTTCTCTATGTATGTTCACAGAGGTAGAGAGAGTAAGTTTAGGCAGATAGCTAGTGAGAACATGCATAAAACCAGCCCTAAATCTGTGGACCACAAAGAAATCACAAACCTGAGCTTTAGCTTACCCTTGGGAAAGCAAAGGTAGGCTGTCAGTAGTTGGCCATATGGATCAAGAGAAGGATACAAATTCAAGAAATCTATCATAAGAGGGACCGAGATGCGTGAAGCATGCATATCCACAGAAGGGCCAAGAAAGTCTCAGAATCTCTAGCATGGCTAACAGAGGGTAATTCTCTGCTAAGGTTAGTCAGTAAAGACTGGAGGAGGTAATTATACTGCAAATGCAAAGACACCATCCCAAGACGTCAAGAAATTTGAAAAATCAAGGAAACATCGTACTACCAAAGGATCACAATAATCTTCCAATAGTTGGCCCCAAAGACATAGAGATCTGTAATTTACCCAATAAAGAACTCAAAATAGTTGCTTTAAACAAGTTAAATTAGCTACAAGAAATTATAGAAAAACAATGTGTGAAATCAGGAAAACAATACATGAACAAAATAAGAGATTTAACAAAGACATAGAAATCATGAAAATGAACACATTGTGGAGTGGAAGAATACAATAAATGAAATGAAAAATGCAAGAGAGAAAATCAACAGCAGAATGTATCAAGAATAAAAAAAAAATCTGTGAATTAGAAGTCAGAAATTTTGAAATTATCCTGTCAGAAAAGAACAAAGAAAAAAGAATGAAAGTGTGAAGAAACCCTGTGTGATGTATGGTGTAACATCAAAAGAAACAATCATAAAATTACTGGAGTAGAAAAAGAGAGGGAGTAAGTACAGAAAACATATTTAAATAATGGCTGAGATCTTCTCAAATCTATAGAGAGATTTGCATATCCAAGTTCATAAAGGTCATAGGTCATGAAACAAATGTAACCTAAAGAGATTTCCTCCAAGCCAGATTATAATAAAACTGCTAAAAATTAAAGACAAAGAAAAAAAAAAAAGTTAAAGAGATCAACTTTTTTAGGCTATCAGCATATTTCTCAGCAGATTCATACAGTTCAGGGAAGAATGGGGTGATATATTCAAAGTGCTGAAAGAAAAAATCCTGCCAACCAAGAATATTCTATCTGGCAAAGCTGTACTTCAAAAAAGAAGAGAAGATAGGAACTTTACCAGGAAAAAAAAAAAGCTGAGGGATTTCATCATCACCAGACCTGCGTCACAAGAAATGCTGAGAGAAGTACTTCAAGCTGGAATGAAAGAATACTAATTAGTGACATGAAAATAGCATATTGATAAAGGTAAGTATACCATCAACTTCAGAGCACTTGAATACAGTAATATGCTGGAGTGCTAAAGACTTAACTTTAATATAAATGTTAAAAGACAAATATCTTAAAAATAACTATAGGGGTGCCTGGGTAGCTGAGTTGGTTAAGCATCTGCCTTCAGCTCAGGTCATGATCCCAGGGTCCTGGGATCGAGCCCAGCATCAGTCTCCCTGCTCAGTAGGGAGTCTGCTTCTCCCTTTCCTTCTGCCTCTCCCCACTGCTCATGTTCTCTCTCTTCCTAGTTCTCTCTCTCTCTCTCAAATAAATAAAATCTTAAAAAAAAATATCTATAGCTACAGCATTTTGTTAATGAATACACAATACAAAAACAGGTAAACTGTGACATCAAAACATAAAAGGGGGAGAAAAATGGTATTGATTTTGCATATGATCAAAGTTAATTTGTATCAGCATTATATCAATAGATATTTTATGTAAGCCTTATAGTAACCACAAAGCAAAAACCTCCAATAGATGCACATGAGACAGAGAAAAAGGAATCAAAGCATACCACCAAAAAATCATCAATTCACAAAGGAAGGCAGAGAGGGAGAAAGGGGATGTTAATTACAAAACATCCCCAAAACAATAAGATGGCATTAATCAGTTCTTACATTTAATAATAACTTTTAATGTAAATGAATTAAATTCTCTAATTAAAAGGCATAGAGTGGCTAAATGGGAGAAAAGAAAAGAAAGGAAAGGAAAGGAAAGGAAAGGAAAGGAAAGGAAAGGAAAGGAAAGGAAAGGAGAAAAAAAGAAAAGAAAAGAAAAGATCAAGCTATATGCCACCTATAAGAGACTCACTCCAGCTTTAAGGACATACATAGGCTCAAGGTGAAGAGAAGGAAATAGATATTTCATGCAGAAGGAAACCAAAGGAGAGCAGGGGTAGCTATACTTGTATCAGAAAAAGTAGACTTTAAGCTAAAAATGGTAATGAGAAACAAAGAAGGTTATCATATAATTATAAAGTGGTCAATTCATCAAGAAGATATAATAATCATATGTATGTACCCAATGTCTGAACATACTAGAAATATACTAGAAAATACTAACAGATATAAGGGAGAACCATATGATATGATCATAGTAGCAGACTTCAGTACCCCACTTTCAACAATGGATAAATCATCCAGAGAGGAAATCAATAAAGAAATATTGGACTTGAGCTATACTGTAGACCAAATGAACCTGACATATAAAAACATTCTATCCAACAGCAGCAGAATACACATTATTCTCAAGCACACATAGAGCATTCTCCAGGATAAGTTATGTGATAGGTCACAAAATAAGTCTTAGCAAATTTGAGAGTATTAAAATCATACCAAGTATCTTTCCCTACCAAAATGGTATAAAATTAGCAATTAATAGCAAGAGGGAAATAGGAAAATTTACAAATATGTGGAAACTAAATAACACACTCCTGAAAAACCAATGGGTCAAAGAAGAAATAAAAAGAGAAATTATAATAAAAAATATCTTGAAACAAAGATGACCATACCAAATTTTTTTTTTTTTTTTAAGATTTTATTTATTTATTTGACAGAGAGAGACACAGCGAGAGAGGGAACACAAGCAGGGGGAGTGGGAGAGAGAGAGAAGCAGGCTTCCCGCGGAGCAGGGAGCCCGATGTGGGGCTCGATCCCAGGACCCTGGGATCATGACCTGAGCCGAAGGCAGACGCTTAACGACTGAGCCACCCAGGTGCCCCGACCATACCAAAATTTATGGAATGCATTAAAATAGTTCTAAAATAGAAGTGATAAACATCTACATTAAGAAAATACAGGAGGGCTGGGTGTCTTAGTCCATTAAATATCCAACTTTTGATCTCAGTTCAGGTCTTGATCTCAAAGTCATGAGTGTAAGACCTGTGTGGGTTCCATGGCCAGTATCGAGCCCACTTTAAAAAAAAATTAAAAAAAGAAGAAGAAGAAGAAGAGGAAGAAGAAGAAGAAGAAGAAGAAGAAGAAGAAGAAGAAGAAGAAGAAACAACATTACAGTTAAACAACCTAACTATACACCTCAAAGGACTAGAACCACAAGAACAAACTAAGCCCAAAGTTAGCCGTAAGGAAATAACAAGATCAGAATAGGAATAAATGAAACAAAGACCAGGAAAATAATAGAAAAGATCAATTAAACCCAGAGTTGTTTACTTGAAAATATACATAAAATTGAAAAAAAACTTCAACAAAGTGAGGCTAAGGAAAAAAGAGAGAAGCCTCAAAAAATAAAATAAAAAATGAAAGTGGAAACATTAAAATTGATTCCACAGAAATAAAAAAGATTATCAGAGACTACAATGGAGAATTATACAGCAACAAATTGGATAACCTAGAAGAAATGGATAAATTCCTAGAAACATACAAATTTCCAAGATTGAATTATAAAGAAACAGAAAATCTGAATAGACCAATACAAGTTAGGAGATTGCATCAGTAACCAAAAATCTCCAAAGAAAAGTCCAGCTCTAGATAGTTTCCCTGGTGAATTCTATCAAATATTTAAAGAATTAATTTCAATCATTCTCAAACTCTTCCAAATAGTTGGAGAGGAGAGAATACTCCAAAACTCATGTTACAAGACCAGTATTACTCTGATACAAAAGCCAGATGAGGATACTACAGGAAAGAAAAACCACAGGTCAACATCCCTGATAAATGTAGATGCAAAATATTTTACAAATATTTTAACAAAGTATTAGCAAATCAAATCTCACAGCACATTAAAAGGATCATACACAATGCTTAAGTGGGATTTATTCCTGTAATACAAGGATGGTTCAACATACACAAATCAATAAATGTGATATATCACATTAATAGGAAGTTAAAAATAATTCAGTCATCTTGGTAGATGTAGAAAAAACAATTTATAAAATATGGCATCCTTTCATGTTAAAAACTCTTAACACACTGGGTAGAAAAAGAATTTACCTCAACATAAGGCTATATGATAATCCCATAACACATACTCGATGGTTAAAGGGTAAATGCTTTTCCTCTAAGATCAGGAACAAGATGAGGATACCCACTTTTACCACTTTTATTTAACATAGTACTGGAAGTCTTACCCAGAGCTATAAGTCAAGGAAAATAAATAAAATGCACCCAATTTCATAAGGAAGATGTAAAATCGTATTTGTATAGAGATGATAGGGAAATCCTAAAGACTTCACTAAAAAAAGAAATCCTGAAGACTTCCCTAAAGGGGCGCCTGGGTGGCTCAGTTGGTTAAGTAACTGCCTTCGGCTCAGGTCGTGATCCCAGGGTCCTGGGATCGAGCCCTGCATCGGGCTCCCTGCTCAGCGGGGAGCCTGCTTCTCCCTCTGCCTCTGCCTGCCACTCCCCCTGCTTGTTCTCTCTCTCTCTCTCTGTCAAATAAATAAATAAAATCTTAAAAAAAAAAAAAAACTATTAGAACTAACCAACAAATTCAGTAAAGTTGCAGTCTACAAAACTAACATATAGAAATCAGTTGCATTTCTATACACTAAAAACAAAATATCTGAAAAGGACATAAAGAAAACAATCCCATTCACGATAGTATAAAAATATTAAAGTACTTAGAAATAAATATAACCAAGGATGTGAAAGATCTGTAAACTGACAAGTGTAAATAGTGATGACAGAAATTGAAGAGGACACAAACCAATAGAAAGATACTCTGTTTCTGTGTTCATGTACTGGAAAAATTAATATTGTTAAAATGTCCATATTACCCAAAGCTATCTATAGATTCAATGCATTCACTATCAAATTTCCAATGTCTTTTTTCATAGAAATAGGAAAAACAATCCTAACATTCACATCAACCCAACAAAAATCCTAATAGTCAAAGCAATCCTGAGAAAGAAAAACAAAGCTGGAAGCATCACACTTCCTCATAAAACTATATTACAAAACTATAGTAATCAAAACAGTATTGTACTGGCATAAAAATAGACACATTGACCAATGGAACAGAATCAAGATCCCAGAAAAAAACCCTTGCGTGAAAGGTCAACTAATATTTGACAAGGAAGCCAAGAATGCTTAATGGGGAAAGGATAGTCTCTTCAATAAATGGTACTGGAGAAACTACATAATCATATGCAGAATGGTAAAATAGCACCCCTAGCTTACACCATTCACAACAATTAATTTGAAATGGGTAAAAATTAAACATAAGACTTGAAGCCATAAAATTCCTAGATGAAAATATGGGGAAAATATTCTTGCTATTGAACTTCACAACATTTTTTTTTTTTTTGGATATGATATCAAAAGCACAAGCAACAATATCAAAAATTACTAAGTGGGATTACATAGAAATTAAAAGCTTCCACATAGAGAAAGAAATAGCCAACAAAATGAAAAGCTAACCTAGAGAATGGGAGAAAATATTTGCAAATCATATATTTGATAAGGGGTTGTTATGCCAGATATTAAGAAATTTATACAATTCAATAGCTAAATAAATCTCAAAAACAAACAGTTATATTCAAAAATGGCTAGAGGAACTGTATAGACATTTTTTCCAAAGACAAGATAAAAATGGTCAACAGGTACGTGAAAAGATGCTCAACATCATTAATCAACAAAAAATGCAAATCAAAACATGGTAACATATCATTTCACATTCACAAACTACTAGAACGGCTATCACTAAAAAGACAAGAGATAACAAGTACTGGTGTGGATGTGGAGAAAAGGGAATCCTTATGCATTGTTGGTAGAATGTATAGTCACTATGGAAAAGAGTATGGAAGTTCATCCGCAAATTAAAATACAGAATACTATATAACCCAGTAATTCCACTTCTGGGTATATATCCAGAGGAAATGAAATTGGGATCTCAAGAGTGATATCTGCACTTCCATGTTTACTGCGGTATTGTTCACAATAGCCAAAATATGGAAACAACCTATGTGTCCATCAGCAGATGGATGGTTAAAGAAGATGTGGTGCATATACACAATGGAGTATTATTTAGTCATGAGAAAAAAGGAAATCCTGGCATTTGTAACAATATGGATGAACCTTGAGGACATTATGCTAAGTGAAATAAGCCAGATAAAGCCAGATAAGGACAAATGCTCTATGATATAAATTATATGCAGAATCCAAAAGAGCCAAACTCATAGAAACAGAGTAGAACAGTGGTTTCTAGAAGATGGGGAGGGGAGAAATGGGGAGATGTCAGTCAAAGGGTACAAAATTCAGTTCTATGATTAATAAGTCTGGGGATCTAATGTACAGCATGATGACTATAGTTAACAATACAGATTTACATACTTAAGTGTTGCCAAGAGAGTAAATTTTGCATGTTCTCACCACAAAAGAGAATTGATAATTATGCGGGATGACAGAAGTATTCAATAACCCTGCCATGGTAATTATTTCTCAATATATATGTGCATCAAATCATCACATTGGGTACCTTAAACTTTATGCAATGTTATATATCAATGATATCTCAATAAAGCTGGGCAAAAGATGGTTGCCAGTATAACCTGTGTGTATGTATGTTTGTGTGTGTGTGTGTGTGTGTGTGTGTGTTGTTGAGTGTGTCAGCAGAGAATAACAATTTATTCATACGATTACCTAATAGCTAGTAGGGCTAAAATGATTAAGATAACAGAAACAGAAACAGCATGGTATGAATGAAGATGACCAGGCAGAACAACTAAATATCTTGAGGTTTGATGAAATTGTCATTGGTCTTGGGGCTTGCAGAATATGTAAGGTATTAAAGGTCAAGGTTATGACAGCAATAACCACTTTTTTTTAGTGAGATGTATAAAAGCTAGGTTAGAATTTAATTAAACCTGTACTTTCTTGTGCCATTAATATACAGTTTGCTACCTAATTAGATCAAAATCTATATGTATATCTATGAGCTTTTTACTTGGGAAAGAATGTATCGAAAAAGAAAAAATGATAACCTGTAATTAGAAATAATCATTTAAAATAACTTTAAAAATAAATTAATCTGTATTATGTGTAGAAGAAAGAAAAAAGATGCCAGTGTTCCAATAACATGAACTCTCCAAATAAAACTTTGAAAAATGAATCCTACAATCAAGACATGGTACTGCTTGCTAATGTTATCATATAAAAGCCTTAAAAGGTACTCTAAAACTCTTAGAAAATAATATTGTTTTAAGACATTATTTTAAATACAGTGGGGAATTTATAATAGAACTATTTATCAATTAGTTTTAACATATATGTTTAGATATTTGTAATCCATGGTCTCTAAAGAAATTTTAAGTTTTCAATTTCTTTTAAATATTATAAAGTTGCGAACAATGGATCTAAGAGATAGTTTTGCTGAATCAGCTTTAAATGCATTTCCAATCAAGAAACAAAGTATCATTCATCCAATAAAACATCCTCTCTATGTTCAAGAGCATTGGGCTTTGAAACAACCTGAAAATCATTATTCTCACTCTGGGAAGCTGGTATTCTTTGGGTGAGGTGAGGTATAGCCATTAGGCCTGCAGGAGTTTGTCCTTTCTAATGATTAACAGAAAAGTGTGCAGTGTGCCCAGAGGGACGGTACACTGGCCAGTTGAGATTTGGAGCAAGAGGGCCTCTGATAATGTACAACTCTTATCATTAATGTAAAAGCCCCATCCAGGGATAAATGGCAGAATTGAGGATGTTTTGTATCTAGATTAGTCTATCTGATTACTAGAATATTTCCTTCACGCAAAATTGAAGCTACTGTTGCAAATATTTCTAAACTCATATATGCTTATTCCACCGCAATAAAGACATTTCTTTGCTGTTGTTTATTCAATTGTCTTGTACCTCAACTTAACATCCACATTTGTTTTGTTTATATAGATGTGATGATTTTTATATGTGGCACAGGAGCTTAAAAGACTATTCTTCCCATCAAGCAATGACAGCATGTGCATGTCCTGGGGTAACCAGGTGATGGGCATTAAGGAGGGCACGTGATGTGATGAGCACTGGGTGTTATATGCAACTGATGAATTATTGAACCCTACATCTGAAATTAACAATGTACTGGTAACACAAATAATCGATTAACATATATTTCATATATTATATGTATTATATATATTCTTATAATAAAGTAACCTTTATAAAAGAAAATGCTATTAAAAATCATAAGGAAGAAAAAATGCATATACAGCGCTATTCTATTAATTGAAAAAAATTCCTCATATAAGTGAACCCATGCATACCAGTATTGTTCAAGGGTCAATTGTATTTGCTTTCCTCAACTTCAGTAATATTTACTTATATAAAGTACACAGACTGTGTGTGGAGTTCTTTGGAATATGGAAGACACCCCTGGTGGTAGTTATTAACACTGATAATAAACAGTACCAACTGCTTTTAATGAAGTTAATTGCTGATTGCTGATAAAATTGCTAATAATAAACAGTACCAAGTATGAGTAAATTTCTTTTGCCTGGTATATTTATTTGATAATTATAAACTTCTAAAATATTTTTAGAATATTTTCACAACCTGTCTTTTAGAAAAAATCAGGTTCATATTTTCAAGTCAAATCAAATTGTCTTTTAAATTCTATAGTTATCCAACAGATGAGTGGATAAAGAAGATGTGGTCCATATATACAATGGAATATTACTCAGCCATCAGAAAGGACGAATACCCAACTTTTACATCAACATGGATGGGACTGGAGGAGATTATGCTAAGTGAAATAAGTCAAGCAGAGAAAGTCAATTATCATATGGTTTCACTTATTTGTGGAACATAAGGAATAGCATGGAGGGCATTAGGAGAAGGAAGGGAAAAATGAAGGGAGGGAAATCGGAGGGAGAGATGAACCATGAGAGACTATGGACTCTGAGAAACAAACAGGGTTTTAGAGGGGAGGAGGCTGGGGGGATGGTTTAGCCCAGTGATGGGTATTAAGGAGGGCACGTATTGCATGGAGCACTGGGTGTTATACGAAAATAATGGATCGTGGAGCACTACATCAAAAACTAATGATGTACTGTGTGGTGACTAACATAACATAATACAATTAAAAAAATATACATTCTATAGTTAAATAACAAGAGTGGCCACATCATTAGAAGTATGTGGGGTTGGGGTTGGACAGGAGAGCCTTTCTCAGTGCCTTGTTAAATTACCATACAATAAACACTTTCTGGGTTTTTATGACATGGCTTTGTATCAGAAATTCCTTGAAATAAATAACTGTCAAAACAATTAAACTACTATGTATGGATCTCATATTAAATAGTGAGTGAGAAAAATAAACACTTGGTAGTTTGATTAGTAGAAGATGAACTGTATCTGCTGTACCAATTCCAAATGTTTTAAACACTGTTGAAAAGTATGACAATCCAGTACCATGCACACACTTGTTTCTTTTCAAATTTGTTACTTCTTAAGCTGTTGATGTTGTCAATATCATGGTTAAGTTAATGAAAAGATAAGACATGGACTGTTATATGGTAAAGGAATTTTATACAGAATTTTTCAAAATTAATAATATAAAATAACTCAGATTTTAAAAATAGGCACAAAACTTGAACAGGTACTATATCACAGAATATATACATTGGTGGAAAAACTGAAAAGATGCTCAACATCATTAGTCATGAAGGAAATGATAATTAAAACACAATGGAATGACATTATCTATTAGAACTGCTAAAATTATTTTTTAAATGGTAATGCCAATTTCTTACAAAAATATAAAACAACTGAAATTCTCATATGTTGCTGGTGGGGTGGTAAAATATTGTAGCCGCCCTGGAAGAGCAGTGGCAATTTCTTATAAAATTAAACACGTACCTATTATACAATTCAGCAATTCCACTACTAGGTACTTACTAAAGGAAAATAATAACTTCCGTTCATAAAAGACATGTACTTAAACAAGTATAGTAGTTTTATTTTTTTTATTTTTATTTTTTTTTAAAGATTTTATTTATTTATTTGAGAGAGAGAATGAGATACAGAGAGCATGAGAGGGGGGAGGGTCAGAGGGAGAAGCAGACTCCCTGCTGAGCAGGGAGCCCGATGTGGGACTCGATCCCGGGACTCCAGGATCATGACCTGAGCCGAAGGCAGTCGCTTAACCAACTGAGCCACCCAGGCGCCCCGTATAGTAGTTTTATTAATAATCGCCAAAATCCCAACTATTCTTGAAATAGTAAATAATCTACTATTTATTCTTACAATGGAATACCACACAGAGATAAAAAGAAAAGAGTTACTGAAACTTTAACTCTGGATGATTCTCAAAGGCTTTATGCTAATTGAAAGAATCCAAACTCATAAGACTAAATAATGTATAATTTTATTTATATGACACTTGGAAAAAATAAAGACAAAACTATAGGGATAGAACACAGGTCAAGGGATGAAAGGAGTGGTTAACTATTTGGAAATAGGTGTAAACTTTAAAGGGAGAGGATACTGTTCTATTTGTTGATTATGTTAGTGGACACATGACTACATGTATTGTCAAAATTGTAGAAATGCTCATCAAAAATATGAAAGAAATGTATGTAAATTTTATTTCAATAAAAATAGAATTCAAATGTGGTTTTAGTACTTCATATTGAATCACATATTACTCAGATATTTGTCTTAGACTATTCAAGTTAAGGACAATAAAGTTTTGTAAAACATCCCATTTTTACCCTATATTTTGTTGTATTATTAATTATTTGATTTATTTATTTATATATTTTTAAAGTAAGCTTTATGCGTAATGTGGGGCTTGAACTCACAACCCCGAGATCAAGAGTCACACGCTTTACTGGCTGAGCCAGTAAGTTGCCCCTATTGAATTATTTTTTTTATTTTATAATTTTTTTTAAAGATTTTACTTACTTGGTTGGGGGAGGGGGCGGGCGGGGGGGGGGGGGGGGGCAGCAGGCAGAGGGAGAAGGAAACTCCCCACTGAGCAGGGAGTCTGATGCGGGACTCAATCCCAGGACCCCGGGATCATGACCTGAGCCAAAGGCAGATGCTTTAACCAACTGAGCCACCTAGGCATCCCATTGAATTATTTTTAGTAGACTATTTTCTTAGAGCAGTTTTAGATTCACAGCAAAATTGCCTGGAAAGTACAGAGACTTCCCATATATATCCCTGCCCTCACTCATGAGTAACCTCCTCCACTATCAACATGCCCAACCAGTGTGGTATATTTGTTACAATTGATGAACCATCGACAGATGAATGGATAAAGAAGATGTGGTGTATATATATACACTGGAATATTATGCAGCCTCAAAAAACATGAAGTCTTGCCATTTACAATGACGTGAATGGAACTGGAGGGTATTATGCTGAGCGAAATAAGTCAATCAGAGAAAGACATGTATCATACAACCTCAATGATATGAGGAATTCTTAGTCTCAGGAAACAAACTGAGGGTTGCTGGTCTGGTGGAGGGTGAGAGGGATGGGGTGGCTGGGTGATAGACATTGGGGAGGGTATGTGCTATGGTGAGCACTGTGAATTGTGTAAGACTGTTGAATCACAGACCTGTACCTCTGAAACAAATAATACATTATATGTTAAAAAAAAAAAAAAAAAAAAAAAAGATAGTAGGAAGGGAAAAATGGAGGAGGGGAAATCAGAGGGGCAGACGAACCATGAGAGACTATGGACTCTGAGAAACAAACTGAGGGTTCTAGAGGGGAGGGGTGTGGGGTGATGGGTTAGCCTGGTGATGGGTATTAAAGAGGGCATGTATTGAATGGAGTACTGGGTCTTATACGCAAACAATGAATCATGGAACACTACATCAAAAACTAATGATGTAATGTATGGTGATTAACATAATAAAAAATAAATTAAATAAAATAAATAAAAAATAAATAAATAAATAAAACGACTGATGAACCTACAATGGCACACCATTATCACTCAAAGTCCATAGTTTACATTAAGATTCAGTCTTGATGCTATACATTCTATGGGTTTAGGCAAATGTATAATGATACGTATCTACCATATTAGTATCAAACAGAACAGTTCCATTGCCCTAAAAATCTTTTGTGCTTCATCTTGTTCATTTATTTCCCCACTCCAAGCCCCTGGAAGCCACTGTTTTTGTTTGCTTTTTTTTTCTTTTTTTTTAAATTGCATCCATAATTTTTGCCTTTTCCAGAATATCATATAATTGGAATCATAAAGTATGTTGCCTTCTCAGATTGGCTTGTTTCACTTAGTATTATGCATTTTAGTTTCTTCAAGGTCTTTTCATGGATTGATAGCTTATTTTCTGTTAGCACTGAATAATATTCCATTGTATGAATGTATCACACTTTCTCCAGTTAGCTACTGAACGGCATCTTGGTTGCTTTCCAGTTTTGTCAGTTATGAATAAAGCCACTATAAACATCCATGTACAGATTTTTGTGTGGACATGAGTTTTCAACTCCTCTGGGTAAATACCAAGAAGAACAAGTGCTGGACCAAATGTTTAATTTTGTTAGAAATTGTCAACGGGGGCGCCTCGGTGGCTCAGTCAGTTAAGTGTCTGCTTTGGCTCGGGCCGTGATCCCAGGGTCCTGGGATCGACTCCCGCTTTGCCCTCTCCTGCCTGCTTGTGCTCTCTCTCATTATCTCTATCTCTCTCTCTCTCAAATAAATAAAATCTTAAAAAAAAGAAAAAGAAACTGCCAGTCTTCCACAATGGCTGTACCAGTTTTCATTGTCACCATCAATGAAAGAGAGTTCCTCTTGCTCCACATTCTCACCAGCATTTGATGTCATTGTTCTAGATTTTGTCCATTATAGCAGTGTGCAATGGTATTTCATTGTTTTAATTTGCATTTTACATGATGTGGATTAGAATATGTATTTATTTTGACTGAAGGGCAGACATTAATTAAATAATGGTGCATAAGTATTGTTAGAAGATTTCCTTAATAAATAAGTTGAAATAATATATAATAACTGTACTAATCTTTTATACCAAAAAAAAAAAAAAAAATCCAGCACTGCTTCTGACCCCTAACTACTTGAAAATTCTGTAAATTTGCTTTAGCCTTTAAGCTATTCATAAATGCTACCCAAATAATCAGAATTCTGTATTTGTGGAACTCAGTTTAATGTAGTACAACTGTATAAGATATATTTCACCACCAAAAACTGTGTGTCAATTTGTAACAGACATTAAATAAGAAATGACTGATTTTTTAAGGAAGAAAAATGCATATTTTATGATTCTGTTATTTGCTTGTTAACTAAACTGTAAAAATATTTTCTTAATTATTCTAAATGTTATAATAAAAATGCAAACAATACCCATTTAAAGATCTTGAAGTCATAATATTTTAATATTTATTAAGAATTAATATATTTTGAGGGGCGCCTGGGTGGCTCAGTTGGTTAAGCGACTGCCTTCAGCTCAGGTCATGATCCTGGAGTCCCGGGATCGAGTCCCTCATCCAGCTCCCTGCTCAGCAGGGAGTCTGCTTCTCCCTCTGACCCTCCCCCCCTCGTGTGCTCTCTCTCTCTCAAATAAATAAATAAAATCTTAAAAAAAAGAATTAATACATTTTGAGATACATATATATTGCTGCTTATTTTTTCAGAATATGAGTCCACATAATATAATTCCTCTGGAGGTACTTCTTTCTTGAAGTAAATTAAATATGTATATATCACACATATTTGCATTAGAAGAGAAAGGAACAGGTCAGAGACAAAAAAAGTGCAAAAGTCTTAAAATTTTGACTTGGAAAATAACTGATTTTCTGAGATGATCAACACGGCTCCCTGGTGTTATTCCTGTGATTATGTTATTTTACACTGTAAAGAGATTCTGCAGGTGTAATTAAGGTTACTAAATACTCGAGCTTCTGATATTAAGATTATCCAGGTGGTCCTAACCAAATCACTGCAGCCCTTTAAAAGCAGGGAGGTTTTTTGTTTGTTTGTTGTTTTTTATGTTCTGTTTTGTTTTTGGCCGGTCATTATAGTTGTAATCAAAACACAGAGTTTTGAAGGTGCAAAGATCTGACAAGATAGAGGTATTTTGTTGGGGGATCCGAAGAGTGAGGGATCATCTTCCAATATAAGGAAACTGAGAGCAGCCTCTCAGAGCTGAGCATGTCCCCTGGATCACAGCCAGCAGGAAAACAGGGACCTCAGTCCCTGGAACCAGATTCTGCCAACAACTTGAATGAGCTCTTCTGCAGAGCCCCAGAGCCTCAGGACAAGGACTCAGTCAGCTAACACCTTGATTTCAGCTTTGTGACACTAAGCAGATAACCCAGTGCGCCCACCCTGAGACTGTGACCCGCAGAATGGTGAGATAATACAATGTTATTTTTCCAGTCTGTTAGCTTGTGGTAATTTGTTAGGCAGCAATAGAAAACTAACACTAATAACAGTAATGATGGAAAGAAAAAGGAGACTGAGGATGTAAAACCCAATTCCTATAGGAGGACAAAAAAACTTAAAAAAAGAACTAGTAGAAATTGTGACAAGCATATTAACTATACAATTATCCTTTAGGCTTTGAAAGAAAAGTCTCTATTACATCTAGGTTATCTAACTGGAATAGTACTTGTTTTCTAATCTTTTTAATTTCATTTTACTTTTTTAGTTTTCCAATTAAATATCACTTATTTCAAGATCATAAAAGGACTGAAGTTCTTGGACAAATTCTATTGCTTAAGACACTTTTATAAAAAAGAAAAAATATGAGCAATAGCATATAATAACCTGAGTCTACTTGAAAATCAAAAGAAATATATTACACTTATAAAATGTAGTTCATAGACCAGAAGGTATTTGTTTTAAGATGAAATATTTAAGTCTCTTCTACTTTTTCCTTTCAGAAAACTAGAGAAGAGATTTTTAAAAGTTACTTTACTTAGTCAAGTGAAGTTCAAATGCAAAGTCTCACGTTGGTAGTTACATTTTTGAAAATACATTGCAAAATGAAATATAATTACAATAAAATGCACAGAGTGACCTGTAGAATGGGCTTTGGAAGAAAAAGACTTTATCAAATGGGATGCCTTATTTTGGTGATGGGAAGGATTTTACAAGGGGAAACGAGACCTTTCTAAGAGTCTAAGTTATATACATTCAAGCTCAGATGGACAGTGAGTAATGAGTTTATTCTCTGTTACCAGTCCTTGAGTTTAGGGATTACCTCATGCTTGATACCCCTGATCCCTTGCTGAAGTCTGGGTTACCCTGTGGGTTTGTGAGAAGCCAAAACCCAGTGGAGATGATATAACAAGTCAGTCTTTTCATTCACTTCACATCAGGAGAAGAAATAATTCATAATAAGCATTTCTCAGCTCAAATTCAAAGTCATGTGTGTTGAGACTCCCAGGTGCATTGGGTGACCAAAATAGATGGGTTCTAATAAAATGCAGTCACCACTTTGGCTTACTTTTTTTTACTATTTTTTTTTTTTTACATTTTTCTGATAACTTGATTTTTTTATCGAACACCTATTTACAGATATTTTATCTTATTTTAATTTTTTACAGATGTTTCAAATCTCATCTTACAAGAAAGTTTGCTCTTATTTTTTTTTTTAAATGGCCATTCTTTACACCTGAAAATATAAGCACTTACCCAGAATGTTCAAGATGCTATTATGTTTTTAGAATTTATCTTGAAATATTGGCATTTACTTCAAGCTAGCATATGCTACCCATATGAACAGTAGTGCTGTTGAAATGCCACATAGGTATTTTGAGGAAAAAAAAAGAACAAATGGGTCATCTAGTCTCCAGGTGTGCTATTTCTTGCTGTGTGTAATAGAGGTAAATACCACCATACAAGAATTTTCTCTGTAACTTTATGCTTCAATGCCACAGAGATACAGTTTATCATCTGAAAAGTACGTAATTGCACAGCTTGTATTATCTACATGTTTTAGTTCTAGAAGCTTGGGACTCCCATCCCATTTGATGAAATAGTTAAAATGACTTTCCTATTACCTATTTTTCTACCTTTCCTATACAATTTATAAAAATTTGATAAGCCATAAGACACATACCATGGATTTGTCCTTTTTTTCTCTATGTATACATTAATTGTAAGCTTTTGCTTTATCTATGATATGCATAGTATGTGAAATTAATGCAAAATGCACACAATAAAAATGTATAGCTGTATTTAAAATTATAGCATACTGCACCTATGCTTTCATTCTCATAACAAATAAAATACAATGTATGTGAGAATAATAAGTAGGTAGGCTTATGAAGCTGGTATAATTTTAGAAACAATGCAAAATGAACAAAGAGGACTTGGGGAAATTGATAAAAACATTAGATGAATGAATGTATCTACTTTAATTCCCTATTTTGTTATAACATTGATGAGAAAAGGTCATTCAGAACTATGAGAAGCTGAAAATTACACTAAAGTACTCATCTAACAGTTCTGCAGGGTTTTTTTTTTCATATATTTAAATATTACAATAATGCAACTGGGCATTAAAGCTAACCAAATTAATGTTTTCAAAAACTGTTTTTCTCTGTATTGCTAATGTGCATTTGGGCATTTTTGGAACTTTCAAATAATGACAGGATTTTAATAGAGGAAAATGCCTTAATGAAGAAATAAAATGGTCCTATGCCCCTGCAAAATTATAATTTACAGTTTTAGTTTTGCAATGCTTTATAATATACATAATATACATTGATGCTAATTAATATTTATAAATAAGCATGAACTTGATCATCCCCGCTACCTTCAAATTTTATAATGATCAAATCCTTTCAAGTACATAGACACTGACTGAGGAAAGCCATTTGATTTTGAGTGCCTGTACACTTCTTCGGCATTTTTTTATTATGTTATGTTAATCACCATACATCATTAGTTTTTTTTTTTTTTTTTAAAGATTTTATTTATTTATTTGACAGAGAGAGACATAGTGAGAGAGGGAACACAAGCAGGGAGAGTGGGGGAGGGAGAAGCAGGCCTCCCGCGGAGCAGGGAGCCCGATGCGGGGCTCGATCCCAGGACCCTGGGATCATGACCTGAGCCGAAGGCAGACGCCCAACGACTGAGCCACCCAGGCGCCCCATCATTAGTTTTTGATGTAGTGTTCCATGATTCATTGTTTGCCTATAACACTCAGTGCTCCATTCAATACATGTCCTCTTTAATACCCATCACCAGGCTAACCCATCCCCCCATCCATCAAAATCCTAAAGGAGAACACAGGCAGCAACCTCTTCGACCTCAGCCACAGCAACTTCTTCCTAGAAACATCGCCAAAGACAAGGGAAGCAAGGGCAAAAATGAACTATGGGGACTTCATCAAGATAAAATGCTTTTGCACAGCAAAGAAACAGTCAACAAAACCAAAAGACAACCGACAGAATGGGAGAACATATTTGCAAATGACATATCAGATAAAGGGCTAGTATCCAAAATCTATGAAGAACTTATCAAACTCAACACCCAAAGAACAAACGATCCAATCAAGAAATGTGCAGAAGACATGAACAGACATTTTTCCAAAGAAGACATCCAAATGGCCAACAGACACATGAAAAAGTGTTCAACATTGCTCGGCATCAGGGAAATCCAAATCTAAACCTCAATGAGATACCACCTGACACCAGTCAGAATGGCTAAAATTAACAAGTCAGGAAACAACAGATGTTGGTGGGGATGCGGAGAAAGGGGAACCCTCCTACACTGTTGGTGGGAATGCAACCTGGTGCAGCCACTCTAGAAAACAGTATGGAGGTTCCTCAAAAAGTTGAAAATAGAGCTACCATATGACCCAGCAATTGCACTACTGGGTGTTTACCCCAAAGATACAAATGTAGGGATCCGAAGGGGTATGTGCACCCTGATGTTTATAGCAGCAATGTCCACAATAGCCAAACTATGGAAAAAGCCAAGATGCCCATTGACAGATGAATGGATAAAGAAGATGTGGTACATACACACACACACACACACACACAGACAGACAGACAGACACACACACACACACACACACACACACACACACACACTGGAATATTATGCAGCCATCAAAAGGAATGAAATCTTGCCATTTTGCAACGACATGGATGGAACTGGAGGGTATTATGCTGAGTGAAATACGTCAATCAGAGAAAGACATGTATCATATGATCTCACTGATATGAGTGCCTGTATACTTATATCCTAAATTCTTCTCCTGCTTCAGTGGTCCTGGGAGCAATTTTAAGCTAAGGATCTCCTAAGCCAGAATTTTCCAAATGAATTTGGGAGAAAATCAAGCTTGAAAGATAGTCTCTGAAGGAAAGAAGATGAGACCATTGCTTAATGAGTAATGCTCAGTGAGTAAGGAAATAGAAGCTACCACACCTCCCCCTGGACTATTTCACTATATTTTACATGCTAAAGGCATTGATAAGTCTTATGCTGAATAAATCTATATAATCTGGTTTAACTCCAATTCTCAATTTTTTTGACCAGTGAACATTTTTTTTTATTTGATTCATTTTCAATCAGCTATTTAATATTTCACACAAAATATTTTGAAAGTTGACATTCTTTGTCACAGAGTGGAATTCTTTCTCAGGAAGATTTTCATTAGCCTTGAATAACAGGAACTTTAAAAACTGGAACAAAAAATGTTAGATTACTCTAGTACCTTAACTTTTGCATAGAGTTCATGAAGTTCTGAGGGAAAGGTAAAGGATATTTAATAATTTATAATAATCTTTATAATCAGTATTTTGACAAATTTATTTCCTGAAATTGATTCTACAAAATGAATATCAAACATGACATGGGTCTGTACAATACAGTGGAATCAATTATTGACATAAGAGTGTGCAAGAATTTTGAAGAAATGCATTAATGCCTGTTACATAACTTGCATTCAGCAGCATGATACTTAATTATATCATGGAATCTTAAAAATATATGGTGACCTTGATTTTAATTACATATTTGACATGATCACCCCAATAGTCCTTTAAACAATAGATAGTTTGTTCCAGAGAAAATTATATTTAGGGACACTTAAAATATCCTAAGTTGTTCTCCCATGATCAATTTTTCTTATGGGAAAATTAGTATGAAACTCAAGATAAATTTCTAGCAGCATTTAGAAAGGCTTTTGAGGATTAATCAATCCTGTGATGTTTATTATTGTATTTGTGATTGATATGCTGACATAGGTAGAAAGCTGATAAAATGTTTATACCATGTAAAATTGAGAGGAATTCCAGGTTCATTAAATCAAAATCTAATCTAGGTAGAAAAACTGACCATATCTGAAAGGATGAAAGATAATGTGAGATTTCAAACCTAGGTACAAAGAAATCACCTGCATATATTTCAAAATGGCCCCAATGCATATGCAAAGACATTTAGAATGTTTAATAAAATATATGTTCAAAGTGAGTCTCTTCTATGATGTGGCCATTGAAAATATTGATGCCATGATAGGTTGCACTGAAATAGGCTAACATTTATTGAATGTATCTTATGCACAAGACACAATGCTATACTCTTCACTGCATTAAATCAGTTAGTTCTTAAAACAAACATAGGGCTGGTACATTATCTCTAATTTAGAACTCTGGAAACTAAGGCATGGGGAATTTCTGTATTTTTTTCCTGAGGGCAAAGAACATCCTAGTTTTATTTTTTTTATCTCTATGTCCTTATATAGAAGAATGAATGACACAGAGTTGAGTGTTGATAAACATGTTTGAAAAAAAAATGAATGGCTTAAGGAAACCTAGACATGATCAAGAAGACTTACATAGGATAGACAACAATCATGATCATCAATAATTGGTACAACGTTTCCATAAAAGAATTCCCAACATATTTATAAAGGTAAATATTTTAAAAAGAATAAACCTTAGAACTATCACCTGTCAGCAATGTTGTAGAAAGAATTTACATAATTTTTTATTATGGTAAATGCTACCCACTTCCTGTTATGAAGTATGAAATAATATAAAGTCACATAAACTATCTCAAAATAAAATGAAAAAAAAATCCTAAATCCCTTTCATTATTAGATTCATTTTTGTTCCCTGGGGTAAAAATTATTTTCTGTATAAGTAACAAACTGAGGAATGAGTTATCAAATAACCAAAATATGTTTGCACATTATTGCCTAAAAAGTTTTAATTTTAAAATGATCTATTAATATTCATAGAGTTGCTATGTGCTCAGTCTTATACTTTTAAGATGCAAGACCAAAAGACACCTGGTAGCTTAATGAAGGCTTCTTCTTATCAGCACCTTCAGTTATGTTTGCTAGGCAGCAGTAGTACACATGAATAGAATTCTGTTACTCATTCCATCATTATAGGTGTTTATTTAAACAGGCAAACTGTTGGGCGCCTGGGTGGCTCAGATCGTTAAGTGGCTGTCTTCCGCTCAGGTCATGATCCCAGGGTCCTGGGATCGAGTCCCGCATCGGGCTCCCTGCTCAGCCAGGAGTCTGCTTCTCCCTCTCCCTCTGCCATTCCCTCTGCTTGTGCTCTTCTGTCTATCTCTCTGTCAAATAAATAAATAAAATCTTTAAAAAATAAAAATAAAAAGGCAAACTGTTTTGATCTTCAAATTTTCAAAGCTTAGGAAATATATAAGTTATGAATGGAAAGGGAGAATGGATTAGGATATTAACATAAAAACAGGTACTTCTGAAAACAGAAATTATCTGCACAGGGAAATGCAGTATTAAATAAGGGAACAGTGAGGAAGTTAACCTAAAGAAAAATAATGCGATGATACAATGAAAATTATTATTATTATTATTATGGTGGTGAGAATTTAAGAAATGTCCTGGAAGGGCGCCTGGGTGGCTCAGTTGGTTAAGCGACTGCCTTCGGCTCAGGTCATGATCCTGGAGTCCCAGGATCCAGTCCCGCATCGGGCTCCCTGCTCAGCGGGGGGTCTGCTTCTCCCTCTGACCCTCCCCCTCTCATGCTCTCTGTCTCTCATTCTCTCTCTCAAATAAATAAATAAAATCTTTAAAAAAAAAAAAGAAATGTCCTGAAATACATAGAACTTTAGATTTTAAATACCAGCAATAAGATACTGTGACAGAATATGTGGGACACAAAGCAGTGATTTCATATGAAAAGCATTTATTGTTAGGCAGGATGGATTGAGAAAAATGAGTCCAAATTCAAGTTGAGCTTATTTAGACTAGTAAGAAGAGCTAAGGAAGATGTCACAATGACCTTTAACAGAACTGAAACAAAAATTGCCCATCACATATTTTATAGAAAAATGAGAAGTTCTGATGATCTATTCTAGAGGATGAATGGAAGGGAATAATCAAATATATCTCCTAATGTCTGGTAGGGGGGAATAGATGGAATATTACAATACCAATCAGTGAAGAACATGTGCCTAAAAAATTATTTCAAGGGGACGTTATAGCTGTTGTACTTGAACAAGCTAAACTTGTGACATCAATAAAAAATTTAAGAAACTTATTTTGTAAGCAGATAGAAATAGCTCTAGGTCAGTTTTCCAAAAGTCAATTTGATTCAAGCCGATCTCCCCAAAGCAAATTGTTTTTTTTTTTTGGCAGAATGTTCTGCATCCAAAGAGAACTAGAATATTTCATTGTCACAAAACCTGTAATAGGGACAAGAAGTAAGGACAAGAGGAGGAAAGAGAGAGGAGGTTATGAGCTCATGCAGACAACTATATTTAATGAAAAGTGATTTGTGCCCTAGTCTAAGTTTCTGTTGGATGACAGGGGAAGATATACAAAGAGAGGGAGAAGTGTATCAAAGAAAAATTAATTCAGTCTCAAATTCTGAAGTTTAAAGTTACAGCATGAACTGATACTCAAATATGTTTTTTCTAAATGCCAAACTCATCAATTTCAATAAAGTTTTGAATTAAATCCTAATTTCTTAATCTTTTGTGTTTGGATAAAATGTTCTTATTTTTAAATTAGCGATTTAAGATTTCACTAGGAAATTATTTTCTCCCAAAACTAATTTGACAAGTGACAGAAATAAATACTATGATGTACAGATTAGGTTTTAAGTGTAAAATTAACAAGAATATATCAGTGTTGGTTCAAGTAATTCTAGGTTATCTGTACAAAATAGATCAAACAGTTTCTTACTATAGAGTGTTTAATGGATTAAACATTAAATACTTTATTGTCAATATTATTTGTATTTATAAATGGATACATTTAATATTTAATTAGTTATAAAAATAGATTATGTATTCTCATCCTAAAACTGTAAGAGTATCTTTCAGAATTTCATAATGTAACACATTTCATGAGACTTATAACCATAGTGTTTGTTGGTTAGGTGACAATGTGTAACACACATATATAAACTGGTTTGCTGATCCTGAGTGACACAAACACAGGACTAATATTCAAAGTAATTAAACTTTTAAATATTATGATTTATTTCAGATAATATATATTACTTGCTAAATAACTGATAAGTGTACACATATGTTAATTTTACTTAATATATTTACTCAAATACCCTGTTTTATAAAGTTTTATATATTTGAATGTCCTTATATTAATGAATTATTTTAACCTTATATTAAAATCCAATGGATAATTGTTCTCACCTTAATGTGGCTGATACACCTAACCTGTACACTTATAAATCCATTTACAATAGGAATTTACTTTCTATGCCAGAGCACTATTTTAGTTGCATTTATTACTCCCTATAGCCATGTGACATGCATAATTAAAAAAATAAGTTAAAGCATATTTTGAATATTCAGTTTTACCAATAATAATAAAGCTAATCAAAAGTTATACAACACTTTCATTTCCTTTCAAAATTATAGTTGGTTTATTGATTTATTTAGGATGATGACAAAGACTTTGTCGGTATTAAATTATCAGTTAAAATACTTAAAAGAGACAAATTACCTAAAATGACTGCCTGGGTAGTTTCAAATTAAAAATTTTATAGGCAATTACATTTTATTTTCACTATGTGTTTTGAATGGGACAGCACTAAGATATTCTCTGGGAGTGTGTGGTCTTTGAATGCACTGGTGAAAGCATTTGAATATATATTGTGATGATATTTTCACCCAGACTTTTAAATTGACATAAAGTCCTCATTAATATTCTATTAGTTTCTATGATTCACATTAGTATTAAAAAAACCAAATAAGATGATAATGACCTTCCACTTATTTTTAAAGTTTCTTTATTCTTCTAGGGCATTAGACCACTATCATCAAAAGACCTGTTAGAGTAATTTAAAATGTAAATGCTATCCATTTAATTAATAAGAGATAACTATCTAATGAGAATCACTGCAGAGAATTATAGTCAGTATTAAATAAAATAATAACAGACTTATCAGCTTAACTCAGTTTTGAATAAAATAAATGAAAGTCAAAGAGCTCAGTGTAGTTTAAGAGATGTATGAATGAGAGGGGTTTTTAAAAATAATTGAACATAATCTTGTAATGAATGACGTTACTTAATTAATTGTCAAAAATATGAAATGAAGGTGACTACAGGGGACACTGTCAGTATGTTCCCTGACTGAATGACATTTCAGCCATGGAGTATTCACACCAGTCCAAATTCACTTTCTTGTGTTAACACTGCATCTACATATATATATATATAAATATTTTAGTAGAATCAGTTGGTTTCAAACTAATCTATTTTGCTGAATCAAACCATAATTTTTTGAGGCTATATATTAATAAGGAGTAAAATACCAACACCTCTGAGTCCTTGCCCACTCAGCCAATTTTTCATGATGCCTTGAATGTAACACCCTGTGTTTATATAGACATTCATACAGTAAAGTGAATTTTCAGGAAAAAAAATATCACATCAAGATTGGATAGGCAATCTTGGGGCACCTGGCTGACTCAGTCAATAGAGCATGCGACTCTTGACCTCAGGGTTGTGAGTCTGCCCCATGCTGGGTGGAGAGATTACGTAAAAATAAAACCTTAAAAAAAATTGGTGGTTTTAAAAAAAAAAAAAAACAAACATTAGATGTGCAATCTTTATAATGGTCACTTTGCCTGAGAAAAGGAGAAGAAAATATATGTTACTGAAAATTCAGTATATCTCAATTATGTATGTATATATGTATGTATATATATATGTGTGTGTGTGTGTGTGTATACTCTATGCCAGGCCTGTACAAATTTAGCAAATAAAATGGTTCAAAATAATCAAAATAAAAAACAAAAAACAAAAACAATCAATTTCTATCTTCTGGACTTCAGTGGGGCCTGAGGATTGGCCTGTCTGACTTCTCAGGCAATGTGGATTCTTCTGGTTCAGGATCCAGTGCTTTGCAAAGTAGTGAAATGGGAACCTGAGGACACCTGGAAGTCACATTTGAAATGCATCTGAAAAATGAGTGAGAGTGAACTAAAGGAAGAGGGGAGGGGTATATTCCCCTATAAGTCTGGGGAACAATACTCACAGAGGGTATGGTGTACAAAGGGCTAACAGAGCAGGACAAAAAAGAAGCTTATGTTGGTAAACTCTATGAAGATAATGCCTTTTATTAAAAATTGCTAAATTTTTTTTCAGGTAAAATATGGAACTTAGTGGTTTAAGGTAATTAAAGAAATGGTACAAATGAGTTATGCTTTCAATACAGAAATTTTAAGTTAATAGCAAAATATACTAGCGTCAAGGGGAAAGTACTTTATAGGACCATCGATTTTAAGGAACATAAACACTTATTATAAGGGAGCAAAGAATGGAAGCCATAAGTTTGTGTTACTCTACTGAAGTATGCTTAGATGTGTGGCTAGAGCCTGAATTAAATATCTGGACATGAAGGAGCTTCTATGACATTTAGGGACAAATTCAACTTTTATCTTCAAGAATTGGGAAATTTTGAAGAATTGTAAGGAGGCTCATAACATGATAGGCTATATATTAAAAAGGTCATTCTAGCTCTGTGTGAATATGCAGAAGTGTATGATTGGAGGTGGAAATAGCAATATTTACAAGTTTCAAGAGATTCATATACCTTTTGAAGCCCACGTCAGAACTTCTGCTCAACAGATAGGAGAGAATTCAAGGAAATCCACCTGGGAAGCAGGAGACCAAGTGGGGGATTTTTAAGTAAAATGATGACAGACACTATACTCCTACTGAGAATAAAGAAGAGTTGAAAGAATCAAAATGCTTTGCAGAAAACAGATCAATATTCCACAAACACAGCTTAACTACAAGGAGGTGAAATAAGAGAAAAAGTCAAGAAGAATGTCTAAGCCAAATGAATGAGTTACGAGAAAGGAAAATAAAACGCAACACTGCGAGTCCCTTATTTCTCAGGTTGGTTCATTTATAGTTTGTAGTCCTAATGTATATCTAGGTAGACATATCTGGCAAGCACTTAGATACACTAGTTTGGAATTCATTCAAGGATTATGGGTAAAGGGATAAGGTTTTGTTAAAAAAGAAAGTAAATTATGTTTCTCAAGTAATTTATCAGCATAAGAAAGGGGTCAAGTTCAGGGACTAAGCAGTCACTCAAGGAAAAAACTGATGAGAATTGATGGACTTTCAGGATGCAATCTGCTGTGCTTTGGTTTTACCAAATCTAAGATGAATGGAATAAAATGAGCTCTTCTGGTTCAAGTAGGAAATAGATAAGAAAAATTAACACAGAAAGTTATAATGGCTAAAAGTATTGCTTATAAATATTTCAAATAAATCTGTCATTGATACTTTACTTAGCACATCCTTTTTAACCTTAATATTTCTGTAGATTATCTAAGGTTGACATTAAGTTAGTTGGTGTTTTCCACATCTGCCTCCTGACTGGTCCCATTTCAAGTTATGAAAGTGGACAAAGTTTTCCTGGTGAAAACTGCTGAACCTTATATCCATTGTGTCAAGTTATGTAATTTTGTCATGGAAACATGCCAAATAGAAGTTTTAAAAAGTAATCATTTTAAATTTAAGTAACTCAATTTCTAGATTTGTCTAGATTTGGTTTTTAATAGAAAAGTATACGATGAATACACTAGATCATGAAAACAGAGAACACACATCAACTGTAGAAGAGAACGAAGGCAGAACTGTATGTACAATAGAGAAATGTAATTTTGAAACTCCAGCGCATGTAAATGGCACCAGATATGTGTCCAGCTGAATTCAGAAGGCAGGCCAAGAGCATGACTGGAGTAGACGTAATGTACTCTCTATGATGATTTTTTATATCACAAGATAATCAACACAAGTGATGGGGAAAGGAATGCTGGAGTGTGGGGACAATTACTGGACATTCTGCAATGAAACACATGAAGACATTTTTTACTATTATTGCTTGGTATAGTCCTAACATACCTCCCCTCATAAAGTTAAACAATGCGTTGTGTTTGGGAAGATTGAGAAACATACAGTAGTTGTTAAGAGCGCAGTTGTTGGAACTGTGTTCACAAATCTGTAGACAGCCGTATCTAGCTAGATACAGAAGGAACACGGGCAGTTAGAACAGCATCACCTAGTGGTAAAGGGCCGACCTGCAGATTTTGAACCACTCTCCACCTACTGTTCGCCTCTGTGACCGTGGGTTAGTATTTTCACTTGCTTGTGTTCCAGTTTACTCATCAATAAAATCCATATAATAATGTTATAACATTCATAGGGCTCTCATGTTATCCTGCTGATGTCTTTGACATTGAGAAGGTTCATTGAGAAAACTAAGGTGCAACTCTCCATTTTCTCCTAGGTAACTGACCTGTGTTCACAATTTTCTTTCTTTCTCTTTTTAAAAAAAATATTTATTTATTTGATAGAGAGAGAGAGAGGGAGACAGAGCCAGTACACAAGCAGGGGGAGTGGGAGAGGGAGAAGCAGGCTTCCCGTGGAGCAGGGAGCTCAATGCGGGGCTCCATCCCAGAATCCTGGGATCATGACCTGAGCTGAAAGCAGATGCTTAATGACTGAATCACCCAGGCGCCCCTCCCATCGGCATTTTAATCCTCAAAAATGTTCATGAAGGACCAGGTAATTTATTACAAATTTCCTTCCTGGTTGGTTGTGTTAATGCCCTTAAGGTTCTTTTTAAATTCAGAAGAGTTTAGGAAAGATTAACTCTATAGGATTAATGATGTGTCTGAAAGAAAGCAATATGATAATAGCATAAGTATTATCTGACAGAAAGATAAGAAGCTGTAAGAAATATTTTGTCAATACTTGTGTTAATCTACTGATCAGGGGTATTTTATATAGCACAATTTTTAGACATTTTTAGATTCAAACCCCATTATTATAGACAATAATAAAGAGCTCTCAACAGTTATTTTCAGAAATAACTTTTTTTAAGACACATATAGTTTGGGATACAATTAAATGAGAAATTTCTTTTTTTTTTTTTTTTTTTAAGATTTTATTTATTTATTTGACAGAGAGAGACATAGCGAGAGAGGGAACACAAGCAGGGGGAGTGGGAGAAGGAGAAGCAGGTTCCCCGCAGAGCAGGGAGCCCGATGTGGGACTCGATCCCAGGACCCTGGGATCATGACCTGAGCCGAAGGCAGTCGCTTAACCAACTGAGCCACCCAGGCGCCCTAAATGAGAAATTTCTTTAGGTGATGCCCATTTGAATTCAGCCAAGAACAAGTAACGATTTATTTCATTTAACAGCAAACAATATTATGTTACATTAACAAATTATTCGTTTTTTTTCCAATTTGAGACACTAAGGAAATGAAAGTTTTTCCTTATGTATCACTTTTTTCTCTTTCGCTTCTTCGTAAAATGCTAGGAATTATGAAGAACTGTCAGGTTAAATGTCATTAGGTTAAATATCATCAGAAACTAAATTATTTACCAAGGAGTAATAGCATATAGCTTTATGAAATACTTAAAAAGCCAACAGTTACCTATGTATTTTCAGCTATTTATTTTAGCAATTAAAGCTATATGTTTTTTAAAGATTTTATACTTTTTAAGTAATCTCTACATCCAACGTGAGGCTCAAACATACATCCTTGAGATCAAGAATCTCACGCTCCATGGACTAAGCCAGCCAAGCTCCCCAATTAAAGCTATATTTTATTGATATGACCAGATGTATTATGGTTGAGAAATGGTGTAGTTTTTGTTTATATCCAGAATTTTTTTATTTTAAATCTTTCTTAACCCATGTATAAACTAAGATAAACCAGAATTTTATTTATTTATTTTAAAGATTTTATTTATTTATTTGACAGCGAGAGACACAGGGAGAGAGGGAACACAAGCAGGGGGAGTGGGAGAGGGAGAAGCAGGCTTCCCGAGGAGCAGGGAGCCTGATGCAGGGCTGGATCCCAGGACCCTGGGATCATGACCTGAGCTGAAGGCAGATGCTTAACGATTAAGCCACCCAGGTGCCCTTATCAGGTATTTCTTGTGGTTGTTTCTTTTTCTTTTTTCTTTTTTTTTTTTTTTTAAGATTTTATTTATTTTTTTGAGAGAGAGAGACAGCATGAGCAGGGAGAGGGGTGGAGGGACAGGGACAAGCTGACTCCCAGCTGAGTGAGGAGCCTAACGTGGGGCTCCATACCAGGACCCTAAGATCATGACCTGAGTCGAAATCAAGATTCAGACGCTTAACTGACTGAGCCACCAAGACGCCCCTCCTGTGGTTGTGTCTTTCGATATAAAATCCAAATATCTCTATAAAATGTTTTACCAAAATATTTATTTTAATTCAAGTAACTTCAGCCAGCTTTCTGCATTCCAGTTTTTCACTGTTTAAGTTTCACAAGCATATGTTACTCTTGTGATCAGACTGTTTAAAATACTATGATAATTTACTATGCAATAAACTCTTCACAATTATGGACATGTACTTGTCACAATAAGGCTGTGCAAGAGGTGCTCTTGTCTTCTCCATTTCACAGAGAAAATGGATCCATCGGCAGGATAGATCACTTGCCCGCGTTCACATGGCCAGAAAGTGTGAAGTCAGATCCAGGTCCAGGCAGTCTGACCTCAGAACCATTACACAAATCATACTTGTAACAAAATCATTGACGCAAATCAAATTTCACACTACCTTCACAAACTAAATAGAAAATGAAGAGGGAAAAGGAAGAATTTTCCAGATTATTGCCTCTATTTTTTTTTTTTCCTGAGGTGGCAGAAGAAATAATACTATACTTGTAAGTTTACATTATGGTGATTTTTGTCAGGAACAGAGGGTTCAACTCAATGGGCAGAAAATATAAATGTTCTTCACAAGGATTTGCAAATATAAGAGTTCAGTACATTTAAAAGTTGACTTTGTAAAATGAAGAGACTATAAAAAACTGATTTTCATTTAAAGATTTAATGAAAAAATATCCAAATATTGTTACCAAAAAAAAAAAATCCAAAGAAAGGGAATAAAAAAGAAAGAAAATCAGTAGTGCTCTCCCATAATTTGTCTAATACAAGTTAGTTTTCTGTAACAAAATGTTTTATTTCTCTCTACCTGTTATATTTTTTTTCAATAGTGCTTAGGATTTTCTCTCCAAAAATTTTTCTTCAGATGGGGGTTTTTATCACTTGGACCTGCATGTCTTAACTTTAACTACTTTAGTTATATGGGTCATTAATTGATAGTCTCTAAACTACATTAACTATATTGGTCACAACTCAATTATTATCATAGACTTCAAACATACAACATACGGGTAAAAAGGATATTAGGTGTATCAAACATGAACCTGAATTAAATATAGCCAAATGCTTTGATAATTCATTTTGCAAATGTCCAGATAAATAAAACTTCATCATTAATTTGGAAAGTTTAGAAAGTCTCTAAAATAGTAACATTTTATAGTTTGTTAGACAGAACTTTAAATTTGGAAGGTTACTTAGCCTTCTTACCCACTTATTTTTCTTACGTGCAAATCCCTCTTTAGCGTCACTGAAGACTTGAGTTGAATAGTTGCACTACCAGTGTGGTCCTCCTAAGTTAGTATTTATGGTAATCATTAGAAACGACTTCCTTATATTGTGGCAGGATCTCAAAAATAACCAAGAAAGAAAAATAGCTGCATTTGCAGGACTTTGGCCTCTTGTACCTGAGAGCTGAAATGCATTTTGGAAAAATCGCTTCATAAATAGCTGAGTAATAAGATAGAAGAATATGATGCTTTAAATGACCACATGAAGTTGAGTTGCCCTGTCAACCCCAAAAGAGCTGGGCTATATTCTGAGAGGGAAGTAATCTATTTTCACTAATCTACTGTATTTTCACTCTATACTCCAGCATACGAACACTACCCTAATCTAGAATATTCACCTTTTCCTTTAATATTTTCTGTCATAAAAATTCTTTGCTGTCATTTTTAATGGCCATAGTATTCTATCCTATAAAATTATTCTATCCTATAAAATTATTCCCCCATACTTAAAGATTTAGGTTGTTTTCAAATATTTCATCTTATACACAGGACTATAGAAAACATCTTTGTTCACATATTTTTCTTCACATTTTTAATTATTTTTTAAGATGGAGTCCTAGAAGGGAGTAGAAAGTATTTCAGATACTCGATACACATGGCAATTTGTAAGCTATTGCTTCTTAGCTCCAAATTTCTATTTACAACTTTATTTATACTTTGATTCCGGATGCTCAGGCTCAGACTCTGCAAACCACAGCTCAGCTTTAGCGGCTCCTCCCTCTTAGATTCTGTCCACAGGGACACGAGAGGGAGACAGGAAGTCAGGAGGAGGCAGAAGGACAAGTTCCTTGTTTCTCATTCCTGTTAGCATGTCCTTAGACAAAACCCATCACCCTGTCTCCATCACTCTGTTCCTATCTCCCTTTCTGATATTGTTTATACTGTTTGACACTTCCAGAACTAGCTCATTGTATTCCTCAAAGATATCAGTCCTAAAAAGCCCACATCAGTGCTTCGAGGTCCCTCATTCTCCACAAGGTCCCTCTTGCAAGCTTCTGACATATTGAAAGCAGCTGGAGTGTACTTTCCTCAGAGGGCTGTTCCCCCATTGCGGGACTAGAGTTAGCAGATCCTCTTCCCTAATTTTTTTATGTTTCATTACTCCAATCTCTCCTCTCTGCCGCATCCTAAGTGGGTAAAAGCAGAGAGTAGTTGTTTCTCGCATTTATGCTGAGTTATTCAATATCCTTTTTTTTTTTTTTTTTTATCTTTATAGTTCTCTAACACATGTTGGACAGATTCCTTATCTCATAACTTATCAAATAACTGGCAAATAACGTTTTTTGTTTTTTGGTTTTTTTCCTGACAAGATATCCATTGATACTATCAACTTTATAGAAGGAAGACATGAGGTGTTGGTTTCATCAAGCCTCTTGGGCTTCATCATGTTAACTCAATTGATAGGTGAAAAAAATCACTTCACAGGTAGAGAAAAGGGTCCCAAGTGCCAGTTACTACTACTGAGTTTGCTTATTCCTTATACGTTTATTATTTGCCATATTCTCCAATGCCTTACTGCTTAGCAACGTCTTTCCCTTTTAGATATTTGAACAATATTCACATGTTTTTTTCCATTTTATAAGGTTCTTTTTCATATACATTTGACTCTTACATCCTTCTGGAATTTGTGCTGTGCTTTTAATCACAAATCCATTTTTGGGAATGGGGAACAAACCCTCATCTGACATTGCTGCTTTAAGGAATCTCTCATATCTTCTTAGCAACTATTCCCTATATTCTATATAATCAGAAATTATACTGTAGGATGCTAGTAATTTTTACCGAATATTATTTTCTTAGTATATGGTGGGTCCTTTTGATATATGATTACTATTTTCACACATGTGGCCCTTCTGCAGCTCTGTAGATGCTCATACAGGGTTTGTTCTTGTGATGTAGTTTTGCTTTTCCTCCTCTTTTATTACATATTTGTAATTGCAGTGTGGCTAAAGCAGGAACGGGAAAAGAAAGGGTAGTATTCTTTATTGGTTAGCAGCATGGAATTTCTAATGTAAGAGATTGTTTCACAATGATTTTCAATCTTGTTAAATCTATTATCTTAAAGGGGTCATTTAACTCTCTAACACTTGCTTTGTTTAATAATGATCTGATAATTATTAGCACACAGGGTTTTAATAAATATCAAATGAAATGAGGGTTTAGTCATGAAGGGGGCATATATTAAGAGCACAACAGGTGGTTGCTATTAAAATTATTTGTCATTTTTGGAACTCATTCAGCTTCATCTTCCATGACCCTCAACTTTCCACTTGAAGTATCATTGGCAAGAGTTTCATGATACACATTCACTAAAAATTTCCTGGGGCAAATTTTTTAAACTTCATCCAAGGGGGTTCAAATTTTCTCCCTCTATGCCCTACCTACTATCTGTTCACTGCATTACTATTGCTCAAACCATTTTGAGCAATTCCATTTATGCAATGCTTGCATGCCCATGTTGTCAGGAGTTCCTAGAGAACCTAGAAATGGCAAGTGGTGAGTGAGTGAAAATGAATATTGAGTCACTCTGATCCAGAGAAGTGTTTTATAGCTGTATCATCATTTCCTTTTCCATCCAGTTTTCTGTGTCACAATTTTATTTGATTTTCTTTTCTATAATTTTTTGTTTCTTCTTCAGATCATTTTCCTTTCCTATTAAGAAACTCTTCCAATCTTCCCTACAAAATTATAGACCCATTGCTCTATTACTTTTATCTTATCAGGAAAATTTATGCAAATAAAATTGTCTATATTTTACACAAATATCAGTTTGTAATTTTCAAAATATTGTAAAATATATGATTTTATTTAAAATAGCAACAACTAGGGGCGCCTAGGTGGTTCAATTGGTTAGGCATCTGCCTTTGTAGGTCATGATCCCAGGGTGCTAGGATGGAGTCTGGAGTAGGGCTCCCTGCTCAGTGGGGAGTTTGCTTCTCCTTCTCCCTCTGCCCCCGCCAACACCCACCCCCCAGCTCATATGTGCTCTCTCTCTCTTGCTCTGCTCTCTCTCTCTCAAATAAATAACATCTTTAAAATAATAAAATAAAATAGTAACAACTTAGTTTGTAAAAAAAAAAAAAAAAAGTCTACCTAGGAAATAGAGATAGATGAAAAATTTATTTTTAATTTTTAAAAAGATCTTATTTATTTAAGAGAGAGAGAGAGAGGGAGAGAATGGGGGGGGGAGAGACAGTCTTATACAGACTCCACACTGAGTGGGGTGCCAACGCAGGGCTCTATCTCACACCTGAGCTGAAACCAAGAGTTGGGTGCTTAACCGACTGTGCCACCCAGGCACTCCTGAAAAATTAATTTAAATATATATCGATACGGTGTTATTTAAAAGACTAAAGTATGGAGGGAACAAAAGCCTTCATTAATAGAATAAATGTTTTATTATAATAAAATATAAGTATGTTCAGCCACAGATCTAATTCTATTATATGTATAATACATACTTAAATATATGCATAGGAATAATAAAAGATAGAATAAAATATGTAAATTATGGCTTTGTTCAGATGGGAAGATAACAAAATTATAATTTAACATTTTTAGATTTTTCTATATTATCCAGATTTTCTGAAATAAACCTATATGTTTATAAAAATACTAATTTAAAAAATTAAATACTTGTAACTTAGAATTTAAGGTATTTCATGTAACATGAAAAAAATCAAGAATGAATGAAGAGAAAAAATACATTCCCTTTACTCTTTAATGTGATATATTCATTTCCCACAATTTTTAAGGTAGATACTATGATCCGAAAGCTTAATGATATCACCAAGGATCTAATTATTTTCCAACTTTCTTTTCTTTATTACAGCTTTATCATCGGCTTGACGCGTCTCAGGTTGGAACATGGCTGTCAGGAACTTCTAGGGTTACACACTGTTTCATTCATGATCAAAAGGAAAGAATATCTTAGGGACAAATTAAAGATTCTGGTTGCACTTGTTTACATGGCATGCCCTGCTATGAAACAGCTGATTGAATTAGTTAAGGTCATGCAATCCATAACTGTATCCAGGGGTTTGAGCTGCTTGCCCAGACCCAAAGAGAAATCAGGTCTCTCTCAGAAGGAGATAAGGATACAAACCCAAATGTCCACCATAGAAAATGAAAACCCTTACAATTACAACAGCCTCAGCTAAGTGACCAAGAAATTAATTCTAAAACTTCAGTAACTTAACAAATTCAATGTTTACTCATCACAGTGCAGTCCAGTGCTGGTCAGGTGACTCTACTGAGCAGCTTTCCCCAAAGCAGGGTCCTGCAAGCCAGGACAAATTGGTTCAAGGTTCACCTACGTAGGTCATTTTCTATTTGCTTTCAGATCCAGTTACAGCCCTTCTCTTCTCTGCTTTGTATTCACGAGCAACTGCCTTTGAGACTTTCCTGCCCTTGGCTTCTGGGAGGTCTTGTCAAAAGATTCATGTATGGGAACATATTTGCCAAGATTTTGCCTCCCATTTCTCTCTGCTTTGGGTTGCAGCCTCAGGAGAGCCACCTTTCCTCCATGGGTTTAGATCTACCCAGGCTGGCATACATTGGTGCCAGTTTCCAATTCCCTGATTTATAGGCTCTAACAACATCATCTTCTGCTCCAGTTACTCTAACCCTGTGATAAAAATATCACACAGGATATTTTTAAGTACCAGGTTTGGAAGTACCACATACAGTTTTTCCACACTTCGATTGTAACAGCTGCAATGTTACTACAAGAGAGGATGGGATGTTTTAATATGTATCAGAAGGAAGAAAATAGTATGAGCAGCGTTAACACATTGTGTGTCATCTCTAATAAATCCCCCAGAAGTACATTCAACTGACAGAATACTTGCAATATGGATTGATTAACTAATTCTAATATGGATTTAATACTATTAAAGTTGTTCTGTTATAATACAACATACATACACACTCCTGAAAACCACCATACAATGAAATATTGCACAGTAGAAACCACGGGGTTTATGGGAAAAATTTAGCCAGGGTAACAATACTCAAAAATTTTGCCGGTGACAACAAAAAAATTAGGAACCTAATGAAAACAGTTTACACCTGCTAAATGGCTAAGGCATACATTAGTGCTACAATGGATATCACACTTTACCTTGAAAAAGAGCTGAAGTTTGCTTGTGATAGTGGGTGTTGGAAGAGCTGGAGCTTGAATTACAGTCAGGTTATGGAAGGGAGCTTCTCTGAAATTGGATGGGGAAGTGATAACTGCTGATGTGGATAGGTATGGCTCATTACACATGCACTAAGGTAGCTAGTTGGTGTTTGAAGTATATGCTTGTGTATTTGCACATTTTGTGTATTCAGTTGTATGAAGTTCTCTATCTTCACCTAGTGTTTCTCATGGATGAAATAATACATAAATATATACAAAATTTGCATTATGCCAAAATGGTTCCTTATTATATCAATCATGTGGGAATACATTTGTATTTATAAAACAAGCTTTATAGCAAAACTCACTGTTTTTAAAATTAATGAAATCAATACTTTTTCATTGTCACAGAGAAACACGCAATTACAACTAGAGATACCACAAATGTCTTTCCCAGCACAAACACCCAATCAAGGATCACCTAAAGTTAGTGATGAGAATTTGTGGAGGCAAATGTGTGTTGGATTATAACAAAGGATGAAGGAAAATAAATTGTATAGTTTGACTATCTAGAAAATGATGCAACTTTAATGAAACCCTTATGGTGTATATACTTTTATATAAATATCAAATAAAGTAGTAATAACTGTAATAATTTGAGTTTGTTTTAAAAAAAGAAAGGAAAGCCATGCCCATTTAAATTCATCAAAATCACCTAAGAAGGAAAGTGATTCAGTATTCACAGAACTGACTATAAAAAATTCTTTATATATAATTTGGATTAGGTAAGAGATCATACATATAATATTGAAGGGGAAGTTAATTACATGATCTCAAGTACTATAAACTTTAAGTTTATATCTAGATTTCTGAGCTACAGAGAGCTCTATTCTGTATTTATTTTTTAAAATTTTTAAAAGATTTTATTTATTTATTTGAGAGAGAGCACATGCAGGAGAGCAAGAGCAAGGGGAGGGATAGAGGGAGAGAAAGAAGCAGACTCCCTGTTGAGGAGGAATCCCCCCTCCCCCCATGATGTAGGGTTCCATCCCACCATCCCAGGACCCTGGGATCATGACCTGAGCCAAAGGCAGGAACTTAACCAACTGAGCCACCCAGGCACACCTCCATTCAACATTTAAATAAAATCCTCAAAAATACAAAGAACACCAAGGAAAAAAAGGCAGTGTAAAATAACATTTGAATCATCTTTGAAGTTTATAATGTTTACAGTCAACTCTTAAAAATTAAGATTCAATACATATAATTATTTTGACAGCAATCCTCTTATTGTTTGTTACATTTGTACTACCTCTAAATCTCTACTTCTAGAATTAGTAAAAGATAAACCATAGTTTTCAATTTCAAGCAACAAATATTCCTAGAAATTGTGTGAAAGAGATGAAATCAACTTAATATTTTAAAAGTTAAAAAGTAAAACTATTACAACCATCTAAACTAATTAAAGGGCATCTTTCTTGGGAGTTTCCGATTGGGAAGGATTTTATGATTTCCATATAATTAGTAATTTGTAACTCCCTACATAACTGGTCCTTAAAATTCTTGGTATCTCACTTTGGCATTTTATTTTAATCGTTCCCAGATGTAACTGGATGATGCCACTAGGAAATATTACCAGGAAAGTTGAAGCTGAACAATCTGAATCAAGTCCCATTCCAAAGTTCATCTAATCTATCTCAGAGTGAGGTCAATTGTCCATTTTCCCACTCTGCACACTTCATATCCATAGCATGTACTGGAAAATATGTGTCCAAAAACTGACACACAAATCCAGCTATTTCTAGGCTATTTTCTCAAGATGCACGTGCTCCCCACTGCCCTCTAGTGTTTTGAAGTCTGTTCTGAGAAATGGTGATAGAAAAACACAGAAGAGGTACTCAAAACACTTTCTACAAAACTGAATAAAATACTTTTAAAGAAAATTAATAGAAAGCAGAGAAAGTCAATTATCATATGGTTTCACTTATTTGTGGAACATAAGGAATAGCATGAAGAGCATTAGGAGAAGGAAGGGAAAAATGAAGGGGGTGGAAATTGGAGGGAGAGATGAACCATGAGAGACTATGGACTCTGAGAAACAAACAGAGGGTTTTAGGGGAGAGGGTGGGTGTGGGGCAATGGTTAGCCCGGTGATGGGTATTAAGGAGGGCACGTACTGCATGGAGCACTGGGTGTTATATGCAAACAATGAGTCATGGAACACTACATCAAAAATTAATGATGTATTATATGGTGACTAACACAACACAATAAAATAAAATAAAATAAATAAAATTAATAGAAAACTAAGAAGTAGTTTCCTCCATGTACAGATATATTTTGAATATGTAATTATCAGACAAGAAAATAAAAAAAAAAATAACCAGACATATTTCAAAGCCAATTTAGTCTTAAATAAGGCAAAATATAAACTTGTTTTTGAGTCCATATACATTTAACTAGCCTAACATCATATTGATACAGCACCCAGTAGATAGGTAGATTCTAAGGTTAAA